>NC_048598.1:123427996-123707996 GCF_003668045.3 Cricetulus griseus
GTCCTAACATTTGGTTGCATTCTGTCCATGTTCATAGTTGGTCTCCGTGGCCACCAGGTGAGCACATGGTGTATTTACATACATGCAGGCAACATACAGATATAATTAACAAAAAATAAATACAAAAAGCATCACTCAAGATGTCATGTCATGTATCCTATTTCCTGATGACCTTATTCGGCCCTGCCTTTTAGAAGTCTTACCGCTTAGAATATCACCATGCTGGAGCCAAGCTTCCAGAACCTGAACCACTAGGGAACAAACCATAGCATTGTGCATGGCCACTTGGGTGCTCAAAGCAGTAGCTGGCCCTCTGTTCTTGCTTCAGACTTCATCTTGTCATGCTAAACCTAACCTGGGACCACAGACTGCTCTGCCTCTGCCCTGCTTTCCAACTTGACATTCGCCTTCTTTGTGTTCCTTTCTTTCACGATTCCCCTTTTAACCTTTTGTGTTGTGGGCCTCTGGTGACTCCCACCTAGAGGAAACCACGAAAGCCTTAGGTTTAGTCTCCACCCCTTCCCCTCCTCTCTGCCGCCCAGCACTCTGACAGCCCAAATATGGTCACGCTGTTCCCTGCTCAGAAGGGCTTTTGTGCCTCCCCTGAGTCCACATTCCTTTGCAGAGCCCTGAGGATCATTTGGGAGCTGGCACCTGCTTTGCTTCCAACTAACTATTCCCAAAAAGGTAGCAGACCTCAGGCCATCTGCCACTCTGGGAGGCTCTCACATCTCCCCAGACGACGTGTCCTGTTCCTTGTGCTTTTGCGTGACTTCTGACAGGCTGGCTTCTTTAAAAACAGCTTTTTTTTTTTTTTTTTTTTGGGCAGGGCGAAATATATACAGCGGGACACCTAGCCATTTTAGCCTTTTGGGGGATGGAGGCTACTTATTTTTGGCTCATGGTTCCACAAGTGTCAGCCCACCGTGGCAGGGAGCATGTGGGAGAGCCGATCAGTGGGCATCATGGAGCAAGAGGCCAGAGCGGTTTCCCAATGATGTACTTCCTCCAAAAGCCCCACATAGTGCTTTTCACCACCTTTTAATAATGCTGTCGTATTATGACCCTGTCGGGGCATTAATCAGCGGACTAGGTCACACCCCTAACGATCTGAGAACACCCAGGCCTGTACTTGACTAATCTTGGCATCTCTTAATCCATTCAAGTCAACTCATCACATCACGTTAAACCCTGACATTCCACCCCTGGACCCCAAAAGTCTACATTCAGTCTAACTCCACAAGTCCTCATGATGTTAATAAAATTCCAGTGTTGTTCAGAAGTCCCTACTGAAATTCTAGACAGTCTCTTAGTTCTGAACCCCTGCAATAAATAAAGAAATCACTCAAATCGCATGCCACTAACGTACATTGACGCAAATGGGAGGACTCAGGTCATAGAAAGGGAGGGTAGTGCCAAAATAAGACAGAATCTCAGAAGAGTGAAGATTATAGCCACGTCCAGTGTTGGGGAGGCATGGTGGTGTGATGTGAGCTTCTGTGGGCTTGGGTAGCCTGCCCGCCCGCCCTCCCGCCCTCTCTCCCTCCCTCCCTCCCACGAGGCTTTTCTCTTATGTTCTTGCATCCACTGCCCAAGGCTTTCATTAGCAGACATTCCACATTCTCACATCCTCAAGGGGTTTCCATTGCAGCTTAGGCTTCACCCCCACAGAGCTCTTTGTAGGTAATTCAACCGTGCCATACACTTCCTAGCCTCTCAGGCCTTTTCTGCATGCCTGCAAAACCAGCATCATATGGATGAAGCCAAGGCTTCTTTGGCTGTCGTGTCCATGTCGTTCATTCGTTCGTTCGTTCGTGTGTGTGTGTGTGTGTGTGTGTGTGTGTGTGTGTGTGTCTGCTCCTGGTCTATCCATTCTCCCCACATTGCAGTGTCCTCTGGGTGCCTGAGAATCTAGGAATGCTTCCTTAGACAGGCTCTCTCTTCTGAAAGGAAAACTTTTTCCCCCTGTGACTTTTGTATTATTATTAATTTTAAGTTGCCATGCAAAGTAATAGGTTTCATTGTATAGCACTCTGTTCTAATTCTTCCTCCTTCCTCACTGCCCTCCCCTGAAGGGAAAGTCTTTCAAAAAATTTTATAGTTTTATATTATGGAGCCTGTGGTAGATGGGGTTTGGCCAGTTCCTGAGGTGTCAAAGGCATCCTTATTGTCAAGGCATTTTTCCCTTGACACAGTGTAAAGTGCTTGTTGTTGTTGTTGTTGTTTTGTTTCTTAAAGAGAATAAGAGATACTTTATTATGGAGCTGTTTGGAGGGACCATGGCCCAGAAACACAAATTTAGGTTACCCCAAATTCCATGTTACAGTGTTGAAGCAGTTTCCTGATGTTTTTCATAGTTTTACAGAACAAAGAAAATCATAAATCAAGGCAAGTTTAAAATACATTGATGAGAGAGTTAAATAAGATGGGGGAGGCTTTTTCTGTAGGCCCAAGATGCTATCTGATGACATTCTACGCCTTTGTATGGACAGAAGCAAGTAGTCTCCTAAGACAACAGAATCCAAAAAATTTCTGTTAGTCACAAGTGGTTAGTTCTGACACAGAGGAGAGAGGACTAGCTGGGAAGGCCATTAAGAAAGAAACTCCTGGATCATATCAGTGCTGTCTTGGCTACATTTTAATGTCGCTGATCATTAGCAACCACACCCTATCTGTCCACAACTTTTAGTTTGCTCTTTTGGGGGTGAGGCTTCAGATTTTTCAGATCTTTCCATTCGGCTCCTTGTCCTTAATTCTTTTTGTAAACGTTGCTAAGAGCACCTGTCCGTAACTATGCCCCAGCTTCAATGTGATGCTGTCTTGAGATTTCTTTACCCCATGAATTTGTCCCTCCCTTTTAAACTCAGCTTCCCACAGAGCTCCAGGACATCAACTACATTTAATACAAGTTCTAATAGGTCCTAATAATAAAATCCTGGAGTCAGATATAGAGGAAAACGCTGAGAGATGGGAGAGGAGAAGGAGCAAGCCAAAGCCACCTTTGCCTCACTATCCTCCCAGCAGAAAAGAGACCAAGTTCCTGTTTCCTCCAACCGGTATTCCTTTCTCCGCTCAGCCATCTCACTTCCTGTCTCTCTGTACAGACCTCCAGACATCTATGGATAGCTAGTAGCAAGCTCCACCTTCTGATCTTCAGACACTCTTTATTTGTACAAGCAAGATATCACCACAGCCAGAATGTTACATGAATACCTCTAGTCCATTGTGTGCCTTGCACCCGTCTGAAGCCTCCTGAGTTCAGTCTTGACTGGCTTTGTTTCTGTTGGTACTCTGGTCTTCTGAATTCCCACCAGACACACTCATTAAGCTTCGTTTATAGCATTCTCAGGCTCTAGTCCATATCCTCTGATTCTTCCATCTTGCTTCCATGCATTTATTTAAAATGTTGCTTAGGAGGTGTAAGCACGTTATAGCAAGAAGGATATGGTATTTGCTCATTGTATATGTTTATTTGCTTTTTAATTTAAGACCTGTCCTTTCCTACTGGACTACATTACATAAAAGGAAACAAACTCTCATATGCCCAGCACCTCAGATTCTGGCATCTAGGGAACATAATAAATAAATGTTGAGGCTAGAGAGACTGAAGCTTTCTGCTCTTCCAGAGGACCTGGGTTTGTTAGCAAATAGCCACAGCTGGTGGCTCACAGTTGTCTATAACTCTAGCTCCAGGGGATCCAGTGCCCTCTTCTGGTCTCCTCAGGTACCTGCACATAGGTCACACACACACACACACAAATTTTTAAAAAGTATTTTTAAAACAAAGATACAAATTTCGAGCTAATGCATGCAGGTTTGTCTCTGAGAAGTAGGAGAATGAGAATCAACTTCTTTTTGATTCCCAGGTGATACCTCCGAACATCTGAGAGGCAAATTATGCTTGTGCCCATTTAAGAAGTGCTTTGGATGAGGGGTGCGAGGGTGGCCCTGGTTCCTGGACAGTTGCACCTCACCTTCATTTTCCTCCCTCTTGATCAGGTGAACGCTTGGCCAAGCCAGAGAGAGGCAAGATGCGAGTGCACAAGATCTCCAACGTCAACAAGGCCCTGGATTTCATAGCCAGCAAAGGAGTCAAGCTGGTGTCCATCGGGGCCGAAGGTGAGGCGTGATACCCCGTGATCAGTGTTTGCTTGGTCCTTTCTGCTCTGACTCCTGTAATGACAGTGCTGTCCTAGGGCCACACCAGGACTTGCCCCTTTCCCATTATTTCACTGTAGTCCTTATGGTGTGCAGTTGTACCCGCAGTGCTGATAACTCAGCTACCCTCCCTGCAGGGGTGCTGTGTGGGTGGGGCAGTGCAGACTGATTTGTGGCTGACAGGGCCCTGGGGAGACACTGCAGTTCTCCAAGAAGCATTCTTCGTAGCGTCATCATCTTCCTGGTTCTTTTGCCATCACTTCAAGACTTTTTTTTATTTCTTTTTTTGAACAAAAAGCCATTGAAGCCATTGGTGTCATACTCTTCACATTTAGAATATAGCAGGGCTTCTGGTGTATGTTGTGCTGGCTTGAAGGAACAGCTAGAATATTCTAACCAGGCCCTCTGATGCCATAACCTATGAACATAGCATGTGTTCTTTGGGGACCTGCAGTGGGATGCCAGGGATTGAAAGACACCATCAAGACACAGCAATGGCTGTGTGTGTGTGTGAGGACTCATTTGTCCTGAGGAAAGCCAGGCTGAAGAATGCTTTAACCTGTGACCCCACAGGGCAGAGTATCTCTAATGCTCACCCCCACTGTAGAAAAACATGCTAACAGGTGACCATGCCGCTTGCTCTGGTCCCATCTTCTGTGAGTGACCAATCTAGAACCCAAGTCTATAGGTGGACTTTTCTTTCCCATCTGCCAATTCCCAAATAACCAACACTCAACATTAATTATAAATGCTCAGCTGATAGCTCAAGCTTATTACTAACTAGCTCTTACAACTTAAATTAACCCATATTTCTTATGAGCTCTACCCCGTGGCTCATGGCTTGTCACCTCATTCCATACACACCCTGCTTCCTCTGTGTCTGGCTGTGACTCCACTGACTCCGCCCTTCTTCCTTCCATCATTCTCATTTTGGCTCTCCCACCTAACCTTATCCTGTTCATCTATTGGCCAGTCAGTTTCTTTATTAGCCAATGAGAGTAATACATATTTACAGTGTACAAAGATTGTTCAAAGCACAGACCCAGTTCTGGGATATTGCTCCCTCTAAATCTGTGAGATCCAATCCTCTGTGGGTAACGAGAAAAGTCGTTTTTTCCTCTAGACACACAAGGGTTTTCTGCGCATCCATCAGCTTTAACAGGGGAAACAAACTGCAGGGTGTCTGGTTGACAAAGGTTTTGGTAAACACTGAACACAAAACCATCTGTCTGCCCATCATCATCTGGTGCCTCTTTGGGTGTCAGCAGTGAAGTTCAGTAGTAGTTGCAAAAATCATGTGGCCAGCGAAGCCAAAACTATTCCTTGGCAGGTCCTGTATTGAGAGCATCAGCTGACCCTTGTCTTACCTATGCGGTTGGTGCTCAAGGTGGTGGCCACACCTCTGGATCCTGGCAACCCTGCAGCTTTGACCGTCTCAAGAGCAGAGGCTATGTTCTCTTAGACCTGTGGCCACAGCTTCTAGCTGCTGATGCTGGGTGTATGTTCAAAGCACATGTGTGTGGCAGGTACTCACTTTGTGGCTGGAAAAGCATTTTTCTGCCTCTTAATAAAAAGAAAAGAACATCTTGTTCTACTAGGGAAGGCTGAAGCCTGGCAGAGTTTTCTCAGGCAGGGGAAGCCAAGAAAAGTGCCACTCAATGGTCTGGCACCAGTTCAGGTCCCCACTAAGGTAAGGGAGGAGAGATTGTGGGAAATGGGCTTGGGTGAGGACTGTAGTGAATTGGAAAGAGCTTTTCCTTCAAAGAAGGCTGGGCTCACATAGATCCGATCAGCTGTTGCTGAGTGGGAATGCAGGGCCATTATGGCAGGTCTAGAAAAAGAGAAGTCAGCAAAAGCAGAATTTAAGAAAGGAAAATTTGGCAAAGGCTAAGCAAAAAGGAAGGGAGAGAGGTGGCAGATGCTTGAGTATGTCTTGAGCTAGCCTGACCCTGACTCAACAGGAAGCATCCCAGGGTTACCTCCTCAGGATAGGCTGGTGACACAGGTTTGACAGGCTGTCTTTTAGGGTGAGGGGTGCCAGGTTCAGAAAAATTGCCAGAGGTAGATTGCAGGTTGCTTTGAAACAGAGGGCACCTGTTCAGGCTCCATGGCTGAGGTCTAACCCTCATCTGTCCTGACGGGCTCCACTGTGTCCCCTGGGGTCCAGGACTGAGAATAATTAATGGGGCTGAGGCAGTGAGGGGCTCCTTAGCTGAGCGCACCCCACTGTCCCTGTCCCTCCTGACCCGAGCACACCCCACAGTCTCTCCTGATCTTAACACTCCATTGCCCCTCCTTTTCTCTGGTGTTAGTTTTGCCTCTTCGATGTGACTTAGAATTCACCGAGTTCTGAGGAAGGGGGAGAGGACCCCAAAAACAATTGTCCCACTCGTGCTTGAAAGGTCCCGGGGGGAGGGAGGGTGCGTCATGGAGTCAGGCAGAGGGGAGGAACACCCCCGTTCCAGGAAAGCTGAACTTGAGTGTCACCGCTTTTATAAACTAAAAAAAAAATTTCCCCTCAGAGTCAGAATGCTGCCCATAAAATTTCATTGTAAGGATTTCTTTCCCCTGAGTCATTAAAGCCTCAGGAATGCAGTGTGGATGGGTCTGTTAATATCTGCTTGAGCAAGGTTGAGCTGTTACCTGGGCCTGCCTTGGGAGTGGCTAAGCACTGATAGTTTCTCCAGGGCTAATGACAGGCCTGTGTGCCTCTGCCCGCCTCTTACACTATTATCAACCTCTCCCTCTCTCCCTCCCTCCTTCCCTTTCTCCTTCCCTCCCTCCCTTCCTCCTTCTTTTCCTTCCTCCTTCCCTCTCTCCCTCCCTCATTCATTCACTCACTCACTCACTCACTCACTCACTCACTCACTCATGGAGGCCTTACTCAGTGCTAGGCCTGTACTGGGCTCTGAGCAGTGATGCAAGACTGTAAAGTCTGATCCTTGTCCATCCAGAAGACAACCAGAAGTACCTATGATATCATGTAGAGAGTAGTGAAGCATCAGTGGGTGGTCAAGGAAGGCTACAGTGAGATGGCCTGCGGGGAGGGGAGGGACAAGCCCAGTGGATATCCCGGGAGAGGGAACAATGAGGATGCCAGAAAGGGTGCAAGGAAGGGCCCAGGAGGCTCAACCAGCCTGAGAGGGCCTTGTGGGCCCCTGGACTCTGGGTGGGGTGGAAAGCCATGGCTTTGAGCAGAAGGGCGGTGGGGCTCTGGGGACTTAAGTCACTCTTTGTCCTTTGAACATAGCTTCCATGATAAATAACTGAACTACAGGGTATTTAGACAGAAACCTTACTCTGCACTGCAGGTCTGGCTGGGGACAGAGATAGGATTTCATTGCCAGAATTGAACAGCTTTGAGATGCTTGCTCCCCATAGCCAGCTTCTTCAGACAGGTTTTTTTTTTTTTTTCTTCCCTTTTTAAAGCCAGTTTATGCTTCTGGTTGCAGTGTAATAATAATGTGTGTGTTTAAATTTGTTTTTAAAGTTTATTAATTTAACATCTGGGAAAATGATACCTAATTTCCTGTTTTGTATTTGTCCATGTCTCTCGCCGGTTTACCTGTGAGAGCTGGGAGTCTGTGCCTATCAATTTGAACTTTTTCAGCGTTAGGGTTGTTAGGATACTGGAGATTATAGATGAAAATACATCTTTAAAAAGATAATCCATTATGAGGTGGGGCTTGTAACCACACACACCTGTAACCCCAGCCAGCATTTGGGAGGTGGATGCAGGAGGATCCACCCGGTCAGCCTGAGTACATGACTCTCACCCATCCCAGCTTTCTCATCCTGATTTTAATGCCTCCCCCGCAGCATTTTCTGCAAACTTCTGGATGAACGTGCTGATCAGGTGCTATCTTTGACTCTCAGCAAGAAGAATTACATTGTGTCTCATGTCCCAAGTGAACACTGGTGTTCCTTTGCCCGGCACACCAATGCAGACCCAGTGCAGTAGTATTGCAGAGGGGAGTAATTGCCTTGGGTACCTTGCTCTTCCCTGAGGGCACCTTGCTGTGGGCCAGTTCACTGTCTGCACACTGGTGAGGATTGAGGAGCTGGAGTTGAACCTCACCTTTCAGCCCACAGAAGACCAAGAGAGCTCCATACTTAGGCTGGTTTACGTCTATTTACTTGTTTACACGTGTATTTTATCTATTCCTCGGGGATACGAGTCCTCAAGGGAAGTTGCTTTTCTCTGTCCTCCCCAGTAATTAATTAATAACCAACCAACCAATCATCACCAGAGCCTGATAAAGAAGAATGGACTTTTGCTTGCTTTTATTTTGTATGCGCTCGCCTACATGTATATCTGTGCGTCGTGTGCTGTGGAGGCCAGAAAAAGGTGTTGGATCCGCTGGAACTAGAATTACAGGTGGTTGTGAACTGCCGCTTGTGGGTGCTGGGAATCAAGCCCAGTTCCTCTAGAGCAGCAGCCACAGCTCTAACTCCTGAGCCATCTCTCCAGCCCCTGATTTATATTTTTATTTCTCTGTTTCTAGACTTGGGGTGTGTGTGTGTGTGTGTGTGTGTGTGTGTGTGTGTGTGTGTGTGTGTAATCAAGAAAGAGAGAGAAAAAGGGAAGGGAACTATAATAGAATTATAGCATATAAGGTCTGAAAAATGTGAGGACTAAATATAGCAGATTATCTGAGCTGTCGTCTTGAATGGGTTTTAAAAACAAAATCTATTTTAATACTCAGGGCATTTTGAGGTTGACCAGTCAGAGGGCTGGTTAACCTGGCAGCTCTTAAAATGGATGTGTGTGACTTTCTCTTGTTCACCCTGGCTCTCTGTGTGAGTGGCTATTTTAAGAGCTGTGATTGGCCACAGACCCCCCAGGTCATCCATTCGTCCCCCACTTAGGACCTCTGTGAGAGCTTAGAAATCTGTCCCATTCTGTCTGTCAGACTGGGTGACTCTGGTTTGGGTAGAGCATCCTTTTCTGGTGAACCCACCCTTCGTGCCCAGAACAGCTTCTCTTCTGGATCTGTCCTGGCCTACTCCACTAACTCACAAACTTGTTATGTGGAGCTGGGCGTGGCCTAGACATGGTGAACTCTGTTCAAGGTGTGTGGGTTTATTCTCCAGCACAAACAGGAGGTGTCTTAGCAATGCTGAGGATTCGTGTCTATCCTGCTGTGACCCACCTAACATGTCCTGACACTGTTTCTATAGAGATTGTGGACGGGAATGTGAAGATGACCCTGGGCATGATCTGGACCATCATCCTTCGCTTTGCCATCCAGGACATCTCCGTGGAAGGTGGGTTTTTGCTGTGTTCAGTTCCTTCTTGAACTTTCACCTCTCCCCTTGACTGCCCCACCTAGTCTTCCTCTCTAGGCTTACCTGGGGCAGTGACCATGATTTCAAATAACTCCCCCAAAATATGTTGACCCCAAAGCATTCCTTGCTGAACCCTTAGTGGGAAAGGATTGATCATAGGAAAGAGAGGCGGGGGCCCAGGTCCACCACTGCTCTCGCAGCACCCCCTGGTGGCCGTTTCCAGATCTGCACAGGTTGCCCTGGTGTGTGACGGTAATCGCTTTGTACTTGATTGTTTACTCCAACCATTTTTGAGCTTTGTTTCTGATGTGGCGCTCTTATCATTCCCTGTTTGTGGTTTGCTGTGTCCCTGACATATGCATACAAAAACCACCTTCTTAAACGATGAGATCGAGATAAAATGCTTTTAAATATGCATGTTTAAATTTTTCTTTTATGTGTATGGGTGTTTTTACCTGTGTGTATCTGTGTACCGTGTGTGTGCCTCGTGTCCCAGAGTCCAGAAAAGGGCGTTGGATCTCCAGAAACTGGAATTACAGTTGTGAGCTTCCCAGTGTGAGTGTTGGGAACTGAACTTGAGTCCTCTGGGAGAGCAACAAGTACTTTTAACCACTGAGCCATCTCTCCAGTCCCATGAAGATTTATTTCTTTTATTGGGGGGGGGGGTTGAAGCAGGGTTTCTCTGTGGCTTTGGAACCTGTCCTGGAACTAGCTTTTGTAGGCCAGGCTGATCTCAAACTCACAGATCTGCCTACTTCTGCCTTCCCGTGTGCTGGGATTAAAGGCGTGCGCCACCACCGCCTGGTGATTTATTTTATTTTTAATTGTGTATTTGCATGTGTGTCCATATGTGGTTGCATACAGGTGAGTGCTAGTGCCCTCAGATGCCAGAGACATTGGCTCCTGGGACTGGTGTTATAGGTTATTGTGAGCTATTCTAACATGGGCCCTAGGAACCAAACCAGGAGCCTCCGCAAGAGCACTAAGTGCTCTCAACTGCTGAGCCATCTCTCCAGCCCCAGGCCAAGTTACTTATAGATTATCTATTTACTTATTTATTTTCGAGACAGGATTTCACTGCGCACCTCCAGCTGGCCTGGAACCTGCTATGTATACTGGGCTGGCTTTGAACCCCCAGAGAAAGACCTGCATCAGCCTCCAGAGTGCTGGGATTAAAGGAGTGTGCCACTACACCTGGTTCCTTGTGATAGTTGACTGTGCTTGAAAAGTCATAATCGTTGTGGAGATGCTTTAGCATTATTTTAAAGTCCATTTTATTAGTTAAAAATGTGTGAGGTCACGCAGGTTCTTCACTGAATGCCACCACCTGCAGTTTCCAGATCTGGACACATACAGGCAGTGCAGTCTGCAGCCTTGCAGCTGGAAGTTCCTCATCCCCTCAGATACCTGGCTTACTTAAACCACAGAGAGTGACCAGGCACTGAAGCCAAATCTGTTCAGTAAATAGGAAGAAGCCTGAGTTCAGATGAACCTGGACAGGGATCCTTCCTTCCTGTTCCTCTGTGTTCCCCTGTCCAGGGGCTTCTGATCATGTAAATTTCATAGGCTTCCAGCTGTCCTTGAAGCAGCAACCAGCTGCTGACTTACTGTGCATCTCTATTACTTCTTGAATAAAAGGGAGTTGGGAAGTTACCCTGGCAAGCTGCTGCAGTCTGGTCTATTAGCCTGTAGTTGAGTGTCTTGCTTTTCTCTTTCTTTCTTTCTTTCTTTCTTTCTTTCTTTCTTTCTTTCTTTCTTTTTTTAATTTTATTTAGTTAGCATGTATACCTGCAGGGCATAAGAGGGCACCAGATCGCATCATAGATGGTTGTGAGCTACCATGTGGTTGCTGGGAATTGAACTCAGGACCTCTGGAAGAGCAGCCAGTGCTCTCTCCAGCCCTGCATTTCTGTTTCTTAACTTTTTCAACTTTGCCAAACCAATAGACGATGGCCTGGACTTCTTTCTTCCCTATAGCAGCAGAGTTGGGATCTTGAGGCCCCATAGGGCCTCTTATGTGGAGTTTTTTCCCTCCCACTTGGTCAGCCCACTGACCCCTTCCCCTACTTCCCCTCTTCACAGAGACATCAGCTAAAGAAGGTTTGCTCCTGTGGTGTCAGAGGAAGACAGCCCCATATAAAAATGTCAACATCCAGAACTTCCACATCAGGTGAGTACTGGAGCCAGGGGCACCCACAGAGGCTGGCCAGCCTCCCCCAGGACCTCCCTGCACCCTTTGGTTGGAAGAGTCAGGGGTGGGGAGCTTCTGGGGAAGAGTGCTAGGGTGCTGTTTCTTTGAATCTGCCATCCCTCCCTGTAACATCTTGGGCCTGAGTGCTGCCTGGAACACCTTTGTTCGTGTTTATGATACTGGTAAGACCCCTTCAAAGATCATGCCAGGGAAACCTAGCCCAGGGCTCCAGACCAATGGGCCAAGGCCCTGGGCCAAGGGAAAGATGGATGTTGTAGGTTCATCTCGACTTACAGTCACTCAAAAAAGCCTGACCCTGATACCTGGGAATGTGCAGGCAGAAATCTCCCTTTCTCTCCTATCTTCTAAATCCTGCTCCAAAGGGCTGCATAATGAATGTCAGAAGTGATCTGCTTGACCTGCTCTCTCTTCCCCTCTCTCTCTGGACAGTTGGAAGGATGGCCTTGGTTTCTGTGCCTTGATCCACCGACACCGGCCTGAGTTGATTGACTACGGGAAGCTTCGGAAGGTACATGTGCTCCTCTGTTCTCTCTTGCTTGGACACAAACTGGGCAAGACCCCTGCTAAGAGCCCAATGCCCAGCCTGAAAGGTGTTGGCCTTCTGGGCCAGCCAGACTGAGCCCCATCTGGAAGCAAGCAGAAAAATGCCTTTTCTGTTCATTACCCAGTGTGCATATCACAGATCTCTGTGCATGTACATAACCCACCAAGAAAACTACCAGATCTGAGGCCACAGTGTTTAGGTGATGCTATGCTGAGTGACCTTTCTCCTTTACATTATATCTGTCTGGTTTCAGAAGGTGACAGTACTTATTGATGATCGAAAACATCACGTGTCCTGAGACACATGTTGTTTTGTTCCAGCGTCCCTGACATCTACCTTAGCTGGTCTATTGATGTCATCTTTGTTCAGGTCATGTGTAGGCAGCCATGTTGGTGTGACTTCTTGGGAGCTTTTGGCATTTGTAGGAGACAATGTCACATCAGACTCTCTGGCTCTTACAATCTTTTCTTATAATCTTTCTTACAATCCCTCTTTCACAGGGATCCCCAAGCCTTGGGTGCAGGAGTTTAATTTTTTGAGGACCCTCCATGCCTTCCTCCATGGCAGCTGCACCATTTTATGAGGCTGACATGCTGACTGCTGGTCTGAGGAGGCACTCAGCCACAGCATTTCACATTAACTCTGTGTCTGACGTGCACTCCAGGGTGCAGGAGTCCCAGAGCCCCCAAGCCTTGCACACCGCTCCCCCCATTTAGCTCTCTGGAGAGGATAACGGAGATGGAATTATCAAAAAGTCGTGACTACTTTGAAGAACCCAATACATGGGAAAGCAGAGGGGTTCGGCTTCTATTAGTAACTGAATTTTCAGCATTAAGAGCACTCAGCCCAGTTATTGAGTTTGGATGAGGGAAACTATGTCTGCATTTGCTATCCATGGGTCTTGCCGGGACTGATGGTTCCCTGCTGCCATCGTCATTTCTTAGTGCTTCTTTCCTACCCCAACTCTAGCATGAGGCCAAAGTTTCTCATCCCATTTCCCTGATATACTGAAGCTTGAGGTGGAAAAAGAGTGTTTTAAACCTCCAGCTAGTGGCCCCTGGTCTTGAGGCCAGCCTTTCTTACCCAGAACCTGGGAAGAGCTGGTGGAAAGTAGTCACCCTCCCACCCTGTGGCCTCCTAGTTGAAGATAGGCTATGACGTGTGACTCTCTGTGTGATCACATGGTCCTTTTCTCCTTTAGGATGATCCACTCACAAACCTGAATACGGCCTTTGACGTGGCAGAGAAGTTCTTGGATATCCCTAAGATGCTGGATGCCGAAGGTGAGGTCTCTTCCCACCACCCCCCAGCAGCTGAGATGGGAAGGGGGTGGCGGGGCTGTTTACTGGCGCCTCAGCATGAAGCGCTTGGGATCACTTGCCTGCCAGGGGTTCTGTGTGGGGAGGAAGAGACACTGATCTGGTAGCATGCGAAGAGCCAGCTTCGTGGAGAAGGGAGGGTAGGCCTTCCTCCTCTGTCCTTGTCCTTGAAAGAAGCGGGGACCATGGATACCATCCCTTGGCCTCTCCTCAACGCAGATGCCCTGTGCCATTTTACAGCGTCTCAGCTCCGTGCTGAGGAGATGAAGAGAGTCTAGGGTGTGTGCTGGAGTTGGGTGGGGAGAGTGTCTAAGATTGTCCCCAGCCCTGTGCTCCTGGCAAACCCACCAGCAGCATTTTATATTTGATAGTGTTATCAGGAAGGTTGCAAACATGCCCACAAGTAAGAGATAGTTTAGTACCCACCATTCCAAAAGGATTATTGATAGTCCATCACACCTTATTTTTCTTCTTTGTCCTTTTGCTGTCTTTGTTGGACTGAATTAAATCAAATCCTAGTCACTGCTACCTACTTCCAAGTATGTGCCTTAAAAATAAGGGTATTAGCCAGGTGGTGGTGGCACACACCTTCAATCCCAGCACTCGGGAGGCAAAGGCAAGTGGATATCTGAGATCGAGGCCAGCCTGGTCTACAGAGTGAGTTCCAGGACAGCTAGGGCTACAAAGAGAAACCTATCTTAAGAAACCAGAGGATGGGAAAAAAAAAAAGATGGGTATTCTTGTATGTAATCAAAATACTTTCCACAGACAAGCTGTGTAACACATGCCTGTAACCTCAGCACTGGGGAGGCTGAGACAGGAGGAGCATGAATTTGAGGCCAACTTGGGCTACATAAGCAAGACTCTCCCAAACACACACAGACACACACACACACACACACACACCTAGCAAGCATGACAGCAGTTCCCGATAGCTCCTCTAATGCTCATAGCCAGAGTCCCCTAGTTTAAAATTGCCATTGAGAGTGGGTTGGCTTTAGTCAGTGGGTTGTCGGCATTCGTGCATGTGTTGGGTTAGTGAGTTCTGTGTGTCATTTCCATCTTCAGCCCTTCCCTCGTTCCTTCAACTCTTCTAATTGGCCTTGTGGTTGGAGGACAGCTACTTTGCTTGCCTCCTGGGGTATCTATCACCTTACCCTTTCCTGTGTCCTATGTTCCCCTTAGTGGAAGTTGACTCTGGAGGCTGACTAGTTCAGGATGGGCCTTTTGGTAAGGCTACCTCACAGTCTCCAGGCTTCTGCCTCTCCTTGTGAGGTGCGCTGTGTGTTCAGTAGGTAGCTTTAACAGCAGCTCTTTCTCTCCCTATAGACATCGTCGGAACTGCCCGGCCGGATGAGAAAGCCATTATGACTTACGTGTCTAGTTTCTACCATGCCTTCTCTGGAGCCCAGAAGGTACCTGGGAGCCCTACTCCTCCTATGCCCAACACACCTCATGCCAGATCCCAGCCACACCCTCCTGCCCTTCCCTCCTTCTGTCCCTCCATGTCCCAGTGCAGGAGTCCGGAAGGCCTGGCTCAGGTCTCATGGATAGTTAACTATATTCAGAACGGGTCTTGTTTGTCTTGTTTCTCAGCTGGCTCTGCTGTCTCTCACCATGTCTTGGGACCAAGATCATTTAGAAAGCACAAATCCTCTGGAAGCAGCTGTTTGGCCCAGGCAGAAGGGCTGGGCATGGGAGATAGTGGATCCTGGCTGCAAGCGACAGTTAGCTACAGTCCCTTCTCTGTGGGAGCTACAGGCTTGACAGTGCCGTGGTCTCCATGGAGCTGTGGTACACTTCCTGTCTTCATTTGCCCATTTTGCAAAGGTGTCACAACACCTCCACCTTGTACTCTCAGGCAGGATTTAACAAGTCTGTCTTCAGCCTTTGAGCACTGTCCTGCCTGGGACCCCCCAGTGGACACTGCACACTGTGTTCTTAGACACAAGCATGACCTGTGGGAGGAGAGGCGAGGACATCAGTGGCAGCGAGCCCCTTCTGGTATCCTGGCCCAGATTGCTCTGGGAGGCAGAGGGTAAAGCCAGGTTGAATGTTCTATAATACACCAGGGCCCAGTTCATACCTCGGGGACTGGAAGGCTGGTGAGTTGTCGCTCACTGCCAGGCTTCGCTGGGGCAACAGATGTCCCTCCCAGAAGCAGCACATGGCTGTGACCACAGAAACCTTCATGGCTTTGGGCCTTAGGCCCGCCATGTGTTCCTCATGGCCTCTGAGTGACCTATTGGAAATGCATGGTAGAAGCTCTGCCCCCACCCTCCCTCCCTTGCTCATTTCCCTCTCTGCTCTTGTCCCTTTGGCTCTCTCCTCTCCTCCTGCCCATCCCTTCTGTCTCGTGCTCTCTGTCCACTGCTGCTGTTTGGGTTTGCTCTGTCTTTCTCCTCTCAACCTCTTCTCCTTCTCTGTGCAGATGTGTAGGCACGCTAAGGCCGGAGGGAAGGCCATGTGACCTAATGTTTCATGTCACTGCCACGCCTTCTCAGTGCGCAGAAGGTGAGCTCGCCCTTGGCCTCGCCCACTCTCCCTGCCACCCTTTGGCCCATCTTGTCCTTCTCGCTGGACACCAGCAGCACTCCCTGAATGAGAGAGGTTTAGTTACAGCACCCATCTCCACGGGGGACAGGACACTCTCGGAACCCTGGCAAGCACACTTGCAAATGCCAGAGGAGCCCAGCCTCTAGGTGGCCTTCCTTTGTCTCTGTGAACACTGGGCATAGTGGACCCCACAGAGGGGAAGGCAGCCAAGCAGTCAGAGCCTGGATCCCAAGCCATTCCCTTAAATACCCAGAATCCCTTTCGCCTCTGACCTTCCCTTCTTCCTGCCTGAGCAAGCCATCTTCTCAAATCCAGGCAGGAACCAGGGCTGGGAGAAGTCTGCCTTCTCCCTGATGTCCAGGCCAGAGTCCTGCATGCCATTGCCAGCCAGGCCTTTCATGGATAGCTGTAATGCCACTGTGTGCCATAGACTGTGGAGATTTGATCATTAGTTACTAAAATTACCCTGCAGATAGCAGCAATGCTATCTTTTTCTTTTCTGTCTTCTCTGCCTCTCTTTTTTGTTTTTTTGTGGTGGTGCTGGGGGTTGAACCCAGGGCTTGCCAGGTAAGCATTTTACTGCTGAGCTTCATGTCCGGCAGTAAAAATGTCTTCTAACCAAATCAGTATGAGTTTTTTTTTTTAATAGAAATAACTCCAGAAAAAGGCACCTTCTAAAAAATTGCCCAAAGACAACCAGATGGGCTGGCAGCAACCCTGGTACCTACTAAATGGGTGCCCCAGACCTGCGTTTCTCAGTGGTGGTCAGCCTCTAACTTCCCAGCCCCTCCTGCTGGCCTCCTGACTCCTCATCATCTGCCCCCCAGCCCCCACCTCAGATGCTTTCCTGCCAACCTCTCCTGAATCCTGTCCCCTACCTCTTAGCCAGGGTATGGCAGCCTCTCTGCTTACCTTGGTTGGACATTTGTTCTCCGCCTACTAGCCACATAGAGTACACTGGCCAGGCTGATTGAGGTGGCCTCTCCCCTCTGTCCAACTGCCCTGTTCCTCTTTTTCATGCCCTTGGCCTTTAGTTGTGCTGCCCTGGGCTTCATGCCTGCTGACACTGACCTTGCCTGTCTTTGATTCCTACTTTGTGGCCTGGCTGATGATAATGCTTGGTGTGTGTGTGTGTGTGTGTGGGTGTGTGTGTGTGTGTACACTCAAGCATGTGCATGCACACATACATGGAAGAGATGTGATGTGGTGTATGTACCCTGTATGTGGTGGGGAGAGTATGGGATTTGTGTGGCTCTCCCTCTAAAATCCTCCCTCCCCTGTGCTCTCTTCCCTTTTTCTCATTCTCATCCCCGTTGCAACCATTTCATGCTTTTGTCCATATCTCAGGATAGGAGCATAGACAGCGTGGTGGGGGATTAGGTGTCCTGATTGATCCAGAGCTGTTCCCAGCCACTTACACAGCATCTGCCTAGAGTGATCAGTCCCAGAAGGATGTGTACCTCTGGTTTGGGATGTGGGGGGAGGGGGGAGATGAGTCTCTGTGCATCTCACACTCTTGTCTTAACTGCCTCTGTGGCTGGTACCCAAGATAAACATCTTCCAGAGCTGAGCTATATCCATGGCCCACCCTCCTCTCCACACCTTTCTCTGGACAGCCACGAATAATAGAAGTGGAAAGGTCCCCGTTAATAGACATGTGCGAGTGCCTGTGTACATTTACATGCAAGCATATGATGGACACAGCTGTTGAGGGACTGTCCTCATTGAGTGAGGACCAATTTCTGTTTGGCAGGCTGGTTTGGATTCTGATTCCTTGCTTTCCTTCCCCTACCCGGGTTTAGAATAGATGGAGAGCGTCGAGGCTTTTGTTTATGCAGCTGGCACTTTGGAGGTCTCTTGGAAGCTATTTCTAGGAGTTGGCCCCCCGAAGGGGCAAACTGAATCTGATGCTGGTGTTTCTGGATGTTTAGGAACAGGTGGAGCTGTCTGCATCCATCCACCTGTCCATCAATCATCGGTCCAATAGTGTAAACCTTCTAAGGGAGAAAATGGATTCCCATCCACAGAAGCTGTGTACCTGTCTGGAAAGGCGTGATGACAAGCAGGCAGCAGACAGCAGGGCTTGCTCTGCTGCATCTCTGTCCAGAGGAGACAACTGTGGAGTTGCAGGCTGCCTTCTTTGAGCAGTAGCTTGGAGCTTGGATATCTAGGGTGGGTTTAGGGTATCCCCAGGAGAGGCTCAGATAACACTAGGGAAGGGTGACGAGGCTGTCACTAAGGAGTTACTATTAACAGTGGTGACAAGGACATCATGGATGAGGCAGAAGCTTTGAGGTGTGAGAGGAGAGGAAGTCAGCATTGCCAGGTCACTATGGAATGGGGAGTTCTGGGTAAATCGAGGCACAGGTGGAAGGACAGATATATATGCCCAAACCCATTCCAGCCTGCTCATCTTGGGGAAGCTTCATTCTGGGGCTAGAAGCCATGATCTGCTGGGCTTAGCAAGCCTGGCTTGGGGGAAGTCACTGGGAGGATGCAAGGGCAATTCTAGCTAGATCAGGGAATTTTTACTAAAACCATCAACAATGAGATCTTTGTAGCAATCATATAAACAGTGGGTTGTGGGTGGTGGAGCCCTGGTATGTCACTCTGCCTAGTGTGGGCATTTGATAACACCTCAATTGATGACAGTCTCTCTGTAGGTAGACCTGTCTCCGATGACTTGGTGCTCTGATTATCAGGTTGGAAGTTGGCAGGAGATAGCTAAATCTCTAAGAATAACAGCTCATTTTAAATAAATGTATAAAAACATATGGTCTGGTGTGGTGATGCATGCCTTTAATCCCAGCATTAGGAGGCAGAGAGGTAGGTGGAGCTCTTGAGTTTAAAGACAACCTGGTCTACATAGCAAACTCCAGGACACTAGCGCTACATAGGGAAACCATGTGTAAAAAACAAAAAATTGTTGTATGTTAAGTTTGTACTAACAGTGCAGTTGAAAGTGGTCACAAAGAAGGTGAGAATGCATGTTTGGCCCCTTTCTCTGGAGTGTATTCTCGGCCCATTGGTGCCTATGTTCACTTGCTTTATCTCTTGCAGTCTGTCATTCAGAAAGACGTGAACAGCCTGCTTCTTGCATGGGTTTTAGAACAGCCCCTCCCATCGTAGAAAACAAAGCTGGAACCCAACCTGGCTTTTCTTCTGGGTGGCTTCCATCTCTGTCTTTTTTTTCCCCGCTGTCTGCTCCAGGTCCCTCCTCGGTGCTTCTGAACTCCAGCAGCCTTGGGAGCATTGCTTATGCACTGTGCTGCTATTTATTGCTTTTCCTCTCTATTCCCACTCTGCCATGGGCTTCTTGTAGCTCTGGGGAGGGGAAGGCCAGAAGCCAGGTGCTTAGGTTGGCTAACTCGGGACTTCTCTAACCATCTGTGGTGTGATTCCCCTCACTCCATGGGTGGGGTCTGCAAGGCCAGCCAAGCTGGCTTTTCTCACCTCTGGCTGAGGTTGGTAGTGACTGGCTCATCTTCATGGTGGGAGGGGGCACTTGAGAGCATGTGTCCCCTGTGCCCCTGGCAGGCTTATTCAGGGTTACAGCCTGTGGGAAGAAGTGGGGCAAGTTCTGTTTTCCAAGAACCTGCTTCTCAAAGGTCAGAGGGCTTTTGCCCCTCAGGGTGACCCACAAGTGTTCACAGGAGGTTCCTTTTTAAAGAAAGCACTCTTGTATTCTGTGGGTCTGTTTTCTTCAAAGGCAGGCCCTTTGGGCATGCTGGTGGAGCCCCCCAGCTCTCTCCTGAGGCTAGCCTGAAAAGGTCAGGTGTTAGATAGATCCTTGCAAAAAGCCCTTAGGAGTCCCATGTAGAAGTCTTCCCCAGATTTCATCCAAAGGACTCTTCTTTGGCTGTGGAACCATCTGCAGGCTGTGGCAGTTGTACGAAATCATATCCCACCCAGACTACCAACTGGACAAACAAATATATATATATATATATATCTGTTGAGCCCAGGATTTCAGGATGCTTCTGGAGGACAGCAAGCTGAAGTTGGGATTCATTTACATCAAAAATGATAGCAGCAAGCTAACATGGTGGTGCACACTTATAAACCCAGTACTCTGGGGTCTGAGGCAGGAGATTTGTTAAGTTCCTGGCCAGCTTGCAGCTGTTGTTTATCTACAATGAGGAACTGTCCCTGACTCATTAGTGGCAATGTCTGCAGCTGCATCACCTCCGGGTTGTCTGTGGTACTCTGCCTTGACTTTGGTGGAAGTGGTTTTGGTAGCACTGGGCAGGTGATCATCACCCCAGCCAGCTTCATGGAACATATCGACTTGGTGCTCATTAGTTTGCATTCCTTCTGGGCCCTGCCTCTTAGGGATAGGTTCCGGGGAAGCCACTCATTTCTTCAGCGCCTCAAGGAATTGACCACGGTTACTCCATAGTTCTCAAGAAGATGATAATCAAACAGAGCAGCTGTATGAGAAGAGGCAATGTCATCTCCAGTACAGAGAGGATGACTGAGAGCTGGGACCCAGAGTCCCTATGCAGGGGCTTCTTAAGTCCCACTCTGGTCATTCCCATGCTCTCTTCCTGGAGTTCTAGCTGTTCAGTACTCACACTGTAGGATACAGTCTCTTGACTATTCACTTGAGAGACCTTTAGGACAGTTTTGTTCTGTCCCATCCCCTATGCGTCTCAGCACACTCACCCACAAGGCATGTGATTTGGTTGGCATTTCCTCTTGGGAAAACTCTTCTTGGAAAAAAACACATATATCATAGTCATTCCTTCCTTCTCAAGAGTTCTTTACACTCAGTCTCATTTTGTGGTAACAGAAAACTCCTTTTGTTCATCAACCAGATTTAGGTTTTGCCTTCCTCTTTCTTAAACCAGGTGTCCTTTTTCATCTGTAGGTCCCCTGTCTCCATCTCTACCTTAAACTGTCTCCTTTCTACCTACCCTGTGGTCCCAAAGAGCTCCAACTTCACAACCACTCCAGTGGGCCAGGGTATGGTGGTGAACACCTTTATACCCAGCACTTGGGAGGCAGAGGTGGCCAGATCTCTATGAGTTCAAGACCAGCCTGGTCAACAAGTGTGAGTTTCAGGACAGCCAGGCTACATAGTGAGATCCTAACAACAAAATTGCCAAAGTGAAGTGTGTTTGGGAACACAGGGTCCCTGCTGATGTCGGATACACAGTACCCTTACCAACCCCAGCGGCTGGGTGTCTGGGGTGATAGGCCTTGTGGCTGGGTACCATTCCATCCCTCTTTATTCTGCTTGCTGCCGAGGACTATCGGGTCTATCCTGGCCCAGTGCTTGGTGCACAGTGTGATCTTAGCTAAGCCATCAGCACCTGTGCTGGGTTTCCTGACTTCCTACCCGTGCTAGGTGGGTCTTTATGTCTTGTCTTCCATGCACTGCTATGTCTTTAGCTCTTCTCTAAAGGACTTTGAACTAGGAGCCTTCAGAGATTCTTGAGGAAAGCTAAGAGGCCTCCCTGTTAACCAGTGCCTTCTCCCACTTTCAGACTTGAAATCTCTTCAAAATCCTGTCAAGTCCAGTTTGAGGTCCCAAGTCTTGTGGCCCCTGGAATTCCAGGATGGGCATGAATTCCTTCCTTTCTCCACCTGGCTTGAGATTTTTGAACACCTCAGTTACTTGGTTTATTTCTTCCCAGCATGCATGATGAGATTCAACCCTTGTCCAGAGCTGGCAAAGAGGAGGATGCAGAAGGCTGGGGAGTGTGACTCAGAGCCTCAGGGGCTCCTTTCCAACCACATGGAGTAACAGGGTAGAAGGGGCTTTGTTGACACAGGTGTGTCCAGGGGCCCCCGTTGCTGGGGCAGACTGGTCATGACTTTTCTATTTTGTTGCCAGGCGGAAACAGCAGCCAATCGCATCTGCAAAGTTTTGGCCGTCAACCAAGAGAATGAGCAGCTTATGGAAGACTATGAGAAGCTGGCCAGTGATGTGGGTACCCAGCAAGGCCCTGCATTACACCCTGAGAGAAGGAAACTCCCAGGATCTGTACCTGCAGAGTCATTCTGTAGACACAGTCCCAGGCTGGTGCACAGTTAACACGGGGCAGCTTGGTTCCGGGCCTCTGGGAGAGCAGAAGTAAAGATAGAGGAGGTGGTGTCTGGGTAACCATGAGCCTGGGAAAATGCCTCCACCTCTCTGGCTCTTGGTTTTTCTTTCCCTTACTGAGTGGGAGTTGAGCCTTGGGATCTCTGAGGCATTTGCAGCCTGGTGTACTGCCGCTCTGTAAGTTTTGCCTGAACTAGATAGCGCAGGACAGTATCAGGTTCTGTGAAGACATGGGCCTGGGAGGACTCAGTACTGGCTCAGGCTGGCTTAACAGTCAGGCCATCAGGGGACTGGATGACAAGAAGTTAACCAGCTGCCCTGCTGTCATTTGAATTAAGGCGCTGCTGTTTCTTCCCTAAAAGAAATTCAGCCTTTTGAACTGTTCCCCTGGCCTTTTGGTGGCTCTGCCTTCCAATTTAGTGAGAGCCAGATGCCCAGACTTTAATCCCTGCTTCACCATTCCAGCCAATCACCACAGCTAGCTGCGTGACCTGGCAGAGCCGAGCCTGGGGTGCCTCCTCCATAATGTGGGGGTGATAATAGCACTTGACCATGTAGTGTTTCTATGATTATGTCTGTGAGTCACTCCGTGGGTCATGCCTGGCAATGTGCAGGTGTCCGTATGCTTCCCGTCATCCGTCTCTTTGCAGTCTTACATCTTCTTCAAAATCCTCAGCATGGCTCCAGGATAGATATCCAAGCTGTCCCAGGTTCTAGCCTCTTCCTTTTGAGGCCAGAGAGCTCTGTTTTATTACACCCCTGTTTGGTGTGTAGATTAAGAAACTGAGGCCCGGCTAGACTTGAGCTCAGGTCTCCTTGCTTTTAGAGCAGTCCGTGTGGTTCTTTGGTTCGTCCCTGCTGGGGTAGAGAAGATGAGGGGTGTGGGCTCCGAGTTGACCATATCCTGGTCGTCTTGGAGGGAGCACCTGGAAACCTTGCTACGTGGCATGGTGAGGCCCCAATGAGTAGTTGGGAAGAGGAAGTATGCTATCAGGAGAGACTTTTTTTGCCTGCCCTCTTCCTTGAGGGAAGAGTCTGTGGAAAAAGGGCAAGCTGGCCGTTACACACACCTTCCAGCATCCTTACTCCACGCCTTTGCCTCTGTCCTTTCCCTTTAGCTGTTGGAGTGGATCCGCCGCACCATCCCGTGGCTGGAGAACCGGGCGCCTGAGAACACCATGCAGGCCATGCAGCAAAAGCTGGAGGACTTCAGAGACTACCGGCGCCTGCACAAGCCGCCTAAGGTGCAGGAGAAGTGCCAGCTGGAGATCAACTTCAACACACTGCAGACCAAGCTACGGCTCAGCAACCGACCCGCCTTCATGCCTTCCGAGGGCAGGATGGTCTCGGTGAGTGCCAGGGGCAAGTCTGGGGCCTGCCTGGCCACCTCCATCCCCCAGCTGCTTGGCAGGTGGGTTTTCTTCACCTAGGCTTGAGCCCAGGCACAGAGGGATAGCCACCTTCTCCTCTGTTCCGGGTCAGGCTTGCTCACCTGAGCATTCCAAACTTCCCCCACCCCTTAAAAAATAATGTTTTAAACAGAATGTCTGGTCATACTGAACCAAGCAATAGTGTTAATTTTTACTTTAATATATCCTGAAGTACTTTCAACATAAAATGACAACAGCAAAAACAAAGCAAAACAGACCCATTTTTGCTATCTTAAATAACAAATTAATTTTTGTAGTCTACTTTAATATACAAACAAGTAAAATATTAAAAAGTAGAAGTTACTTATAATCTTACTACCTATTATCAATTTTGTTTTAATTAGAAAAGTTCCTTTTATTCTTTTATTTGTTTTTTGTGACCCTGAGCATTGAATCCAGGTTCTCCAGGATGTTAGGCAGGTACTGCTCTGATTCAGGACCGTATCCCTAGCCCCTTTTTTATTTTTTTTCTGTGAGATAACTCATCCTGGCTGTCAACTCACATAGGACTCAACCATGAAGACCTTGAACTTGAGATTCTGCCTTGACATTCTAAATAGCTAGGATTACAGGCCTATGCTGCCAAGTCCAGTTTTTAATTTTTCTGTATAAATATCATTTTAAGTGACTCTTAAAGTGTGTTTTATAAAATAAGATTCTTTCAACGGGCATTGTTGGTGCACACCTTTAATCCCAGCACTCGGGAGGCAGAGGCAGGTGGATCTCTGTGAGTTCGAGGCCAGCGTGGTCTCCAGAGTGAGTGCCAGGATAGGCTCCAAAGCTACACAGAGAAACCCTGTCTTAAAAAAAAAAAAAAAAAAAAAAAAAAGAATCTTTCAAACAGGAATATCTATAACAAGTTGGGTGTGAATGAAGTCTATAATCCCAACTCTTGGGAGACTGAGGCAGGAGGATCACAGCAAGAATAGCTAGGCCCTATCTAGAAAATAAAGACAAAGCCCTAATATTACAATCAATTTTCTGTGTCATGGGTGCTCTTCCATTATGTACCCCTTTGTCCAAATTCATGCCCCTTTATGGGCTAGGGGAATTCAGGACAAATTCATCAAAGCCGAACCTTTTATACTTTCAAACAAAGAGTAACAACAAAAAAACAAAAACAAACAACAACAACAACAAAAAAAAAAAACAAAACAAAACAAAAAACCAGGCGAATTGGGCTGGACCAGAAAGGACAGGCCAAGTGGGAAGAAGCAGGGACAAGGTGATCTTGAAGGGAGAAAATAGGCCTGTGGTGTTATGCAAGCAGTTTGGAGCACCAGTTCTTCAAAGTTCAGGGCTTAATCGGATGCTCTTGGGTTGTTAGAGTCACTATTAGCTAACGAATACTCTTAAGAACTAAAGGAAGTGCCCTGGTGTGGGGCAGATGCCCAGTGCATGGCCAGGATGGCCCTCTCACTGGTTCTTTTCTAGCTGTTTCAGCTGGGTGCCTTGTGCTAACTGTAGGGTGCCTGGCACTGACTGTAGGGTGCCTTGCGCTAACTGTAGGGTGCCTTGTACAAAGGGCATATGTATTTCTTTCTTCTCATGATCATGGCTGATTCCCTCATCCAAGCTACTATCCAGAGCCCAAAGGCTAAAATCTGGGAATCTTGGCCTAACAGGACTGTGTGCACCTGGGAGGCTGTACTGTCAGCTTGCTTCATTCGTAATTGATTTGGTCCCATGACTTGTTCTTGGACCTCTGTGACTGGCCAGGATTCGTTTAGAAGCTAGTCAGTGAACAGGAGGGCTCCACAGCTGGATGTGGACTCCGACTCCACTCCCCATCCAAGAGGCAGGGTGATAAGAATAGGGGCTGGAAGAGTGAGAGGGGATGTT
The DNA here is from genome assembly GCF_003668045.3 of Cricetulus griseus. Lineage (NCBI taxonomy): Eukaryota > Metazoa > Chordata > Mammalia > Rodentia > Cricetidae > Cricetulus > Cricetulus griseus. The sequence goes on from NC_048598.1 coordinate 123,453,396, forward strand.
TGACTGTGGTGTGTATGGGGTATAAGATCAGAAGCATATCTGCTTGGAAGGCTGCAACCCCTCCAGGCTCTCTGAGCCCGTGTCTCCCATCTCTGCAGGATATCAACAATGCCTGGGGTTGCCTGGAGCAAGCAGAGAAGGGCTATGAGGAGTGGCTGCTGAATGAGATCCGGAGGCTAGAGAGGCTGGACCACCTGGCAGAGAAGTTCCGGCAAAAGGCCTCCATCCATGAGGCCTGGACAGATGGTGAGCCAGCTCCTGCCTCCCCACGCTCTGCTTTCCAAATTCCACCCAGCCACCAGCCCCAAACCCTCTCTTTTGCTTTTGTTTGTGTCATCTTGTTTAATAGTTCTCTGGCATCAGACAAGTTTGTTAACTTCTGGGTTGCTTCAGTTTCCATGTCTGCAACTAGGAGCAGTAATACTGTTAGACCTCCGGAAAACTCAGGCCTCCGGGGTCCCAGCCCAGAACCCCAGTCACCCCAATCACCAGGCGGATTTGAAAACTTGCTGCAAACTGCACGAGGCTTTATTGTTGTTTAACAAGCTAACCCCATGTTAGCTCAGGTCTTTCACCCACCCGCCATGGCGGATGGCTAGCAAAGACAGCTCGAACCGGCTACAGAGAGATCTTGTAGGGCAGCGTAAGGGGAATGTCTAGGGGTACGCACAGGCTCAGGATTGGTGTGCCTCCAGGCTTGGAGGGCTTGCCCTGTGTTGATTGGCCAACTGGTTGTTATGGCCCATAGGCCCTCCCAGGGTGGTTGCTATGCTCTGCGCCTCATTGCTGTGCACTCATGGTGTAAAGCACACCCAGAGCAGTAAAGCATAGCGCCACCAGCTAACTTCTGATTGGTTCCTTGCCACGAGGCAGGCACCTAACCTCTAGTGACCAAGGCAAGGTCATGGCAAGCACGTATTACTGTCATGGCTGCCGAAATGGGGAGCTGGTCCCTTCAGTACCAATCCTAGGTTTGTGAGAATTACATGGCAAGGGCACAGGCGGTGTTGTGCTAGTGCTACTTTTTCCTTGTTCTACATTGCCATCATTGTTCTTTCCAAGTCCTTCAGTGTGGCTCTCAGTCCTGGCACTGTCCCTGAGAGGCAGTGTCAATGTGTCTGTTTCCAGATTTCTGAAATGTGATGTTAATGTCCTTCTGTGTAGTTTTCTAGGCTGGTAGCTGCTGTCTGCTTATTGAGTACAAGGCTAACTGAAGAGAAGCAGTCTCATGTGGGATGGCCTGTTCCTCAGAAGATGCTTTGGGTTAGAGTGAGGAATGGCTCCTGCCCATTTTCTGGCACTCTGTTGGCCACATTGGCTGTAGCCCCTGAGGCAGAGCCGGCGGCCATTGGTGCCTAAAATCTCCTTATTCAGCCCTGGTTCATGGCCCTCTGACCTTGGATTGGAAGTGAATAGGGAGGACCACATTCTATAGCCATCTGGGAGTGGCCTGGCTTGTTAGGAAAACACTCAGCTAAGTGGGTGGGTTTAGGATTCCATGTAAGTGCGAGTCCAAGTACAGAGTGAAGGGGATTGGTGGAGTTGGCTCAGACCACCCACTTGTATTTTTTTTATTTTATTTTTGTTTTGACCTAGAACTCACAGTACAGACCAGGCTGGCCTGGAACTCAGAGATCCACCTGCCCTCTGCCTCCTTAGTGCTGGGATTAAAGGCGTGTGCCACCACACCCAACTGGAATTCCATTTCTTGAGCCTAAGGAATTAACCCTAAACATGGAGGACATTGTGTGCAGAGGGTTATCTGTGGGAAATCTGCCACTGTGCAAGCTGGGGGGCGGGGGCGGGGCGGAGTCTTGGGTCCCACAGAGCAATGAGAAGCTCTGTTGGAGAAGTCTGGCCAAGAAATGACCCTTATCCATGGGTTCTGTGTCTCTGGATTCAATCAACTTTGAAGCAAAATATTAAGAACAAAAAGGAATTATGTCTGTGCTAAGCGCATACAGACTGTTTTCTTGTCGTAATTCCCCTCAAGACTATGGATGAACAGCTAGCTATATAGCATTTATAGTGTAAGCAACCTGAGTGGTTTAAAGTCTATGGGAGAATATATGGAGAAAACACACACACACACACACACACACACACACACACACACACACACACACACAGCCATCTTCTATACAGGATTTGAGCATCTTGGGATTTAGGTGTTCTTACAGGGTCCTGAAGTGGGTTCCCTACAGATCTTGAAGGACCACTGTACCCAGGAACACCATGAAGCCAAAGTGGAAATTCTGAGAGCACGTGCTGGTAGATTTTTTTAAAGCAGGAAACATATTTATGTAGGAATAGATAAATGCGTTTATTTGTAAATTAAATCTAAATGTACTGTGTTATGATTTTCAAGGGAAAACAAACAAACAAAAACCAACCCAATGCCAGAGGAGAGAAAGAAATGCTTTTTTGGGTGTACCTCCTAGCCTCACAGCCTAGCCTTCTGGACCATCACAGGATGGCATAGGCACAGAGAATGTGCATATAAACAAGGCTCAGTTTGCCCCTGTCCTGAGAGAGTCCTTCCTCAGGCAACTTGGAAGTTTTTTAGTGAGGACATTGCTGATGGGCCGAGAAGGTGGGTGTGAGCAGCAGAGTCTGCTCAAGGAGAGCATCTGGGAAGGGGACCCCTGCCGTGCTTTCAGGACTTAGCCATAGTAACTAGAGAGTCTACAGCCGGGTACCTATGAGGTACTCCCCGCCTCCCCCCGTTATTCCACAGAGCATATATTGCTGTGTTTCCTACTGTTAGAAAGTAGATGCCTGACCTCATGCATTTCTGCATATCCCTGCATAACCTTCATATACAACTATTTTCAATGCCTGGAAATGCTCCCTATAGGGCAGTGGTCTTCCCAGCCTCTCCCCAAATCTGGATATTCTTGCTGCACATCCATTCCTTTACACTGTAGAGTAGTGTACAGTGAGCATCTCCACAGGAAATACCCCCAATAAGCAGAGCTTCTGGGGCTCGAGGATTAGCCATCCAGATCAAACACACTTGCCTGGCTCTTGTTCAGCTGTGCCCTGTCTCCATCTCCCCTCAACCTCAGGCAAAGAGGCCATGCTGCGGCAGAAGGATTATGAGACAGCCACCTTGTCGGAGATCAAGGCCCTGCTCAAGAAACACGAGGCTTTTGAGAGTGACCTGGCTGCCCACCAGGACCGCGTGGAGCAGATTGCAGCCATCGCACAGGAGCTCAAGTAGGCTCGCTTCAATCTCTTTCCTCTTGGTGCCCCAGTGTGAGGCTGAGATCTGCTTTCTCAGCTCTTGTAGATGAGGATGGGAAGTAAGGGGATAGACAGACGGCGTGTGAGGGGAGGAAAGAGTTGTGCCCATGTGGTCGAGGAAGCAATATTGAAGGCAAGGACTCTTGCTGGTGGGAGAGAGCCTGAATCGTTCCATTCTTACTCAAGCGTTTGGTCATCACCTATTACCAGGATAGGACCAGGGGATACACAAGCCCTGTTTCATTTGACTTTACATTATTATTATTTTAGAAGATTAGCATGAAAGTAATGGGGTTTGTTACAACATTTTTGTACTGTTTTGTTTTTAAATTGTGTGTGTGTGTGTGTGTGTGTGTGAGAGAGAGAGAGAGAGAGAGAGAGAGAGAGAGAGAGAGAGAGAGAGAGAGAGAGAGAGAGAGAGAGAGAGAGTTTGTATGTGCACGTGCATGTGTGCACACATGACCATATGCATGGTGCATATGTGGTGACCAGGGGTCAACTAGAAGGAGTTGGTTCTTTCTTCCTCTGCTTTTACTGTGAACTCCAGGAATTGAACTCTGGTCATCAGGCTTGCTTGCACAGCAAGTGCCTTCACCTACTGGAACTCAATTTGTAGCTCAGGTTAGCCTCAAACTTGTGGAATCCTCCCGTCTCAGCCTCCCAGAAGAATGCTGAGATTACAGGCACAAGCCACCATGCCCAATCCCAAGCCTTAGTCCTTGACTCTGAGCTTTTTCTTGGGCCTCAGTAGCTTCCTGTCATTGGTCGTTAGAGTCACCACCAACTTTGTTTGTGGCAGGGGCTGTTGGAGAGGAGCAGCCCCCTTCAGTCTCCACCTTCCAGTTTCCTGAAAGCCAAAGAGGAGGGAATGGGGGAGGGGTGCTGGAAGTGTGCAGAGGAGAGCACTCCCGGTTCCCCCAGCACCACAGGTTCTCCTGACATCCCCGGAACAGGCATGACAGGTTCCCTACCTGCCCCTCTCAACCTGTGTCACTCATGGCTTGACCCCTGTTTCTTCCCACTCTGCAGTGAGTTGGACTATTACGACTCACCCAGTGTCAACGCTCGTTGCCAAAAGATCTGTGACCAGTGGGACAACCTTGGGGCCCTCACTCAGAAGCGGAGGGAAGCATTGGAGGTGAGGACCCTCTGGTGCCATGTGCCTCTTTTTCCTCCTTGGTTCTCTGCTTTTTAAGTTTCCATGATTCCCTGGACCATCCCCATCACTGACCTAATGGGAAGACTCACTTTGACTGGGAATGTGTGAACTTGGCCTTGATGGAGATCCTCCTCCTGGGCCCGTGAACTTGTTAGCCCAGCTCCAGCCTTTTGAGAGTTGTCCTAGTCTGTAAACCACACCCTCTTGGGACCAGGGCAAATGATCCCAATAGGTCAATCTGTCAGTTGACAGCCAAGACCCAAAGCCACTCAAGAACTGGTTCTTTCTGCCTCATCTAGTCCAGTGCTTCTAGACCAACATGCCTGGGGGGGTCGACCTTTGAGTATCACACTGCTAAACATTCTGTCCCACTTGGTACTCCCAGAGAACAGAGAAGCTGCTGGAGACTATCGACCAGCTGTACTTGGAGTATGCCAAGCGGGCTGCACCCTTCAACAACTGGATGGAGGGAGCCATGGAGGACCTTCAAGACACCTTCATTGTACACACCATTGAGGAGATCCAGGTGGGCATCTCAGAGAGACTGATCCTCTTTAGGATAAGCTGAGGACCAATATCCCAAGGATTCCACAGATTAAAAGTGTTAGCATATAACACTTGTTCTGTTTTTTTTTAGGATTCTTTTATTTTTATGTTGTAAACAGCATGTGGGTGTTTTGTCTGCATGTATTTATGTATGTGCACCACTTGGATACAGGGCCCAGATTCCCCTGGAACTTGGAGTTACAGATGGTTGTTGGCAGCCCTATGCTGGGAACTGAACGGCAGTCCTCTGTAAGAGCAGCAAGTGCTCTTAATTGTTCAGTCATCTCTCCAGCCTCCTATCCCCGTTTAAAGACAGGGTCTCACTGTGTACTCTTGGCTAGTCTAAAACTTGCTCTGTAGACCAGGCTGACCTCAAACTCATAGAGATCCACCTGCCTCTGCCTCCGAGTGCTGGGATTAAAGGGGTGTGCTACCACTCCCAGCCTAACACTTGAATTATTTTGACAAGGTAATACATGTACATACTATAACATTCTAAAGATAAAGGGGTGCTATGACAAGGTATACCTCCCATGTCCCTTTCTAGCTCTCTGTTCCCTTTTTCAGAGGTAAGTACTATGATCAGAATCTATGTACATAGACAAATGGGTTTTTGTTTGGTTTTTTTTTGCTTTTCAAGACAAGTTTCTCTGTGTAGCTTTGGCTGTCCTGGAACTCACTTTGTAAACCCGGCTGGCCTCGAACTCATAGAAATCTACCTGCCTCTGCCTCCGAAGTGCTGGAATTAAAGGCATGCCCTACCACCACCTGGCAGACAAATGTATTTATGTGTTCTTTGCACCTCTCCTTTTGTACACACAAAAATGTAGAGTTTATTATATATCATATCCCAGATCTTGACTTTAACATTAATCTTGGAGCTCCCATTGGCTCCCATCTTAGATCATGAGGTCAAAAGTTTACAGCGGCTAGGGATGTAGCTCAGTTGGTAGAGTGCTTGTCTAGCATAATTGAAGCCCTGAGTTCAATTCCTACCATTGCATAAAATGAGTATGCATGTCTTTAATCACAGCACTCCCAAGGTAAAGGTAGGAAAAAAAAAAGGTTTTGCAGGAAGCTGAAGGAGCTGATGTTGGAAGAGGTTACCTGGGGAACAGGGCTTGCCCCACCCCCAGATCACCTCAGAACTGTGGCTGCTAACTGTACCAGCCCCCAGGATACAGCTGTTGCTTTGCTACCGTGGCTTTCCTCTAGCCACCCTGCCTCTCTGATTCTCTGCCATCAGAACTTGGTTTGGTGTCTCCAGGTCTTCAATAGGTATAAGACTCGACCTTCAGGGCCCTTCAATTGTTTATTTGGGACCTCATGGGGCTCCCTTTGCTTATCTTGTCTGAGGAGAGTACTGACTCCTCCAAGTACTAATCCCACTGTTGTCTATCCAGGGACTGACCACAGCCCATGAACAGTTCAAGGCCACCCTCCCGGATGCCGACAAGGAGCGTCTAGCCATCCTGGGTATCCACAATGAAGTGTCCAAGATTGTCCAGACCTATCATGTCAACATGGCAGGCACCAACCCCTATACAACCATCACCCCTCAGGAGATCAATGGCAAATGGGACCATGTAAGTTGAAGGGCTGAAGGGCATAGGCCAAGCCGTTGTACATTTCTTAAGGGCAAGTTTTTTGTCTGTATCTCATTGGTTTTCATTTATTAGTGAATAAATTTGTGGTCCAAGTTGAGATTTTCGCTCTTACTGCATTCTGCCTTTACCCTTTCCCTCATTGGGTCCCCCATTTCCTCACCTGGGAGTATGGGACATGTGGCTGGCTTACCACAGAGTCCCGTCATTATGCCCACCCCAGGTACGGCAGCTGGTGCCCCGGAGGGACCAGGCACTAACTGAGGAGCATGCCCGCCAGCAGCACAATGAGAGGCTACGCAAGCAGTTTGGGGCCCAAGCCAATGTCATTGGGCCCTGGATCCAGACCAAGATGGAGGTAAGTCTTGTCATGGGAAGCAAGCTGGGAATGTCTTACCTTTTCCTAGTACCATTCCAGTCAGCCAAGTCACCTGGTTACTAGGAAGGACCATGGAGGGCTGAGGTCTGAGCCCGTGATCATTCAATTTCAGGGAATGCTGATTGTTTGATTGGAGCAAAGTAGGACACTACTAAGGAGCTACCTATGACAGTTCCACAGGAAGAGCAACTGAATGCCTGGGTCAGCTCAGTCCCTTTGGGTTGCCTTGTCTCCATTACTGCTCCCCAAGCAATGGGACTGATCCTTTTTAGAAAGAGAGCCAAGCCTCTTATAACAAGTATAGAATATTTATTTTGTGCAATGTGTGTGTGTGTGATAGAGTGGTCACTGAGCATCTGAAGTGTAGAGTCCATGTCGAGTTCATGTGAGTGTGTACATATGTACACACACACACACACACACACACACACACACACACACACACGTACATGTACCCCCAAGCCTGTACTTGTAAATACTCAATGAAATAGTAATAGGACTGAACTGAATGAACAAAACCCTCTTTCACCAAGAACCATTTATGAATCAGTGGCTGGTAGAAGTATATATTAGCCCTAGGTCATGGGGTTGGGTGACTAGGTAGGGCTTGGACAGTCATCGTAGGAGGCAAAAGAGCAGGAACAAAAATAGCTGTAGGGGAGGCCCACCAGGTGAACTGAGAAATAGGAGGGGTCCTGGCTCAACATGAGCTATATGGGAGATGGCTGGGAACAAGGCTCTGGAAGGCATTTAAATGGCAAGCAAAAGAATGAATGCTCAGGTTGGTCCTTGACCCTGCATTCCAACCCTATCCTCAGGGATAGAGGTAAATGTGATTGGTGGAAGATACTTCACCCAGTGCCAAGGCTTAATATAGAACTATAGTATGCAGCTTCCTTACCAAGGAACATCTAATATGGTAAATAACTAATGGGTAACCCATACGGTCAGGGTAACTTTTAATAGGTAAATGCCAACCAACTGGAAGACAGAGAGTGCCACAGCAGCAAAGAAAGAGCGATCATGTGCCTTGTCTATCCCTTTAACACCTCTCACTTGTCACCCTGACATCACCTTGACCACACCCTGATGGGTGTGGTCAGGCACACCTGAAGCCAGCCCTTAGGAGGCGTGATTATGGTGTCTCCCTACAAGCATCCATGCTAAATATCTTCATGCTCAATGTTGCCAGTTCTGACCTCTCTGGGACTGGCATGTTAGCAGAGGTGACCATGGGAGAGTGGGATGGTTTGACATTATCTCCTTTCTGATGGGCAGGAGATTGGAAGGATCTCCATTGAGATGCACGGCACCCTGGAGGACCAGCTCAGCCACCTGCGGCAGTATGAAAAGAGCATTGTCAACTATAAGCCAAAGATTGACATGCTGGAGTGTGACCACCAGCTTATCCAGGAGGCGCTTATCTTTGACAATAAGCACACCAACTACACCATGGAGGTAAATAGGCCGGGTCCTGCTTCTCTGAGAAGCAGCTGGGGGCCCTTGCTGTCCTCCACTTGGGGTAACATCACCCAAGGAATCAGGGTGTAGGAGGAGTTATGCTTACTCTCTCTACCCCCAAAACTCTACACTTTCAATCTGCAGCACTTTCTGGATGCCCCAGAGAACTTGTTACAAGTGTACGTATCTGGTCCCTAGTTCCAGAATTCATTTGTTCTAGGGTGACACTTAATGAATCTCAATTTTAACAAGCACCCCCAGTGATTTTGATGCTAGTGGGCTCACTGGCTTAGGTACCTGCTTTCTAAATGATGTTAGCTATTCATCCCTTCATGGTAGGTTGTGTCCTGAGGTTGGCCTTATGAAACCATTTTCCTCATTGTTCAAATACCATAGAGTATGCCTACACTGGCTGGAGTGTTAGTGTGTGATCACTGAGACCATCATGGTGTATTTAGCTAGTAAAAGACCAGCCAAATTATGTGGTGCTAGCTGTATTGGTTTTGATCAAAGGTCTGTTTGTGGATGTATGTGCCTGTATGTATAGTTGTGGGGTAGGACCTGCTGGGAGGGGAATCACACCATTTTCTTTAGTTTTTCCCACCACGGAATCTACCTTCCTTCATTAACAAAGTTCCATTGACAAATCTGGATCTTGTCACTCTTCCTGCCCCTTTCAGGCCCTGTGTCCTGGTAGAGTGTGATGTGTCTCTCCTACTCATAATACTTTGACTCCAAATAGATGATCAAGCTGTTTTGGCTTTTAAAAATAATACATTTATGTTATTTTGTGGATATGGGTGTTTTGCCTGAGTGTATGTCTGTGCACCATGTGTGTGCCAGGTGCCCAAGGAGGCTAGAAGAGGATCTATTCCCTAGAACTAGAATTATAGATAGTTATGAGCTGCCATATGGAGGCTGCCATACCTGGGCCCTCTGGAAGAAAAAATGTTCTTAACCTCTAAGCCATCTCTCCAGCTCCTACTCTGGGCCATTTTTGAGGTGGGAGGAGGAATAGTTGGACAGCCCGGAGCCTGGGCCTGACTAGCTCATCCCTTGCTCCTAGCACATCCGTGTGGGCTGGGAGCAGCTGCTCACCACCATCGCCAGGACCATCAATGAAGTGGAGAACCAGATCTTGACTCGGGATGCCAAAGGCATCAGCCAGGAGCAGATGAATGAGTTCCGGGCCTCCTTCAACCACTTTGACCGGGTGAGAGCCCTACTCCTTGCTCAGTTAGAGTGGCCCCCAACCCCCGACCCAGAGCCCTGGAGGGCACTGCCCAGGACATGAGCCCGGTCCTTGGGTAGGCAAGAAGAGAGAGGGAGGAACTGATAACAGCCTGCCCTGACTCAGTGTTCCCCTTAGAGCCAGGCTTTCTAAGCTGGCCTTGGAAAGCCTGCTTTGCCCTGTGAGCTTTCACAGCATACCTAGAGAGAATGCTGCTGTGGGAGAGAGAGTATCTTCATCCTTGACTGTTCTCTCCTGTGGAGAATCAACCCTTGGGAATGAGGCTGCCAGAGCCACAGCAAAGCCCTGTGCCTATGGCTGTGGGGACTGTCCCTTACCTCTGCCTTGGGTCATAGGAGCAAAAAGAGATTGCCTTTGGGACCTACTTTTGGGGACATTAGAGTCTGCTGTCCTGGCTTCTCGTGTCAGCTTCAGGACAGGCTGTGTTGTCAGTGGGCTGCACATTCCTAGTGCCCTGAGCTTGGGGACAGCCACAAGGGAGGTGGGGCATAAGGTCAGGTGCTGTCCACCACCCTGCCTGCTTCACTGCCCTCCAGGTACCTGGCGAGGTGGGAGGGAAGGGTTCCGGGAGACATCAGGTAACCTGGGGCACTTGTGGGAGCTTCTCACCCTTGTGGCTCATCATGTTCCCCTCTGGCCCTGCTTTCCCAAGCAGGACTATGTGTGCCAGGGACAGGGCCCCCTCTGGAACCTTGCCCGTGTGTCTAACTGTGTGCACTTTTATTTCCCCTCTCCCCCACCCCTTACCCTCCACCCTCTCCATCCGCATGCTGTTGTCCCTGTGTCTCCCCACACACATCACCTTCCTCCCTGGGGCATGGCCCACCCCCCCACCCTACCCCCTCACGGCCTCCTCTTCCCTGACACCGCATGGCTCGCTGCCTGGCGCACCACGGCCCCAGGATCACTCCGGCACGCTGGGTCCTGAAGAGTTCAAAGCCTGCCTCATCAGCTTGGGTTATGATATTGGCAACGACCCCCAGGTACTTGCCTCCTGCATGGAGCACGCTCAAGGGTGGCCTCTGGGGCGAGAAATAACGCATTTCTCCTTTTTTTCTTCTCTCTCCGTCTGAATCTCCCTGTCCCCCTTCCCGTGGGCCATGGGGCTCATCCTCTCCTGCTATCCCTGCCTGTCCCCTGTCGGATTCCTCTGACTTCTGACCTCTGCCCTCGGTTATCTTTCCTGGGAACCTGCCTGGGTATCTGCTTCTTCTCCCCATCACATCTCTCCTGTGGACTGAACTTATGCATTTCTTTGCTCTGGCCTCCTTCGACGTGTTCCTCCTACATTCTTTGGCTCTTCTAATCTTCACCATAAACTCCACCCTTCCTTTCTGCTGTCTTCCTGGCCCCTGGCTGGCCCTTCCTCCTCCCACCTGTCTGTCCCTCCTGTGTCTTGGTGCCACTGCCCTACAGAAGAAGACGGGCATGATGGACACAGATGATTTCCGCGCCTGCCTTATCTCCATGGGTTACAACATGGTAATGTAAACCCCATCCTCCACCTGCCAGGCTTTCTGTGGCCCTGGCTAGGAGGCAGCCACCTAACTGGAACAGCTAAGTCTTAATAATGGTGGACCCGATGCCCTTAGGTTAGCCCTGCCCTCCCCAGGGGAGCTCCTTGTCCCCATCCTTGGGGAAGAAGGCACCTGAAAGCCAAATGACCCATGGGGCCAGGGTGTGCCTGAGAGGCTTGGCCTCCTCATCTTGGTCTCTGCACCAGCTTATCTTATGATACGGTAGAGAAAGGGCTTTTCATTCCCATGGTGGACACCAACTGTGGATGGGAAACCCCAAAGCCTATAGGAACAATAATTCTACTTTGTCTTACATGAGACATGGAGGGAGAGATTTCTGCCTGATAACAGCTCCACCAGGCCAGCCATCATTCAGTCATTAGCCCAGGCCTCTCTCTAGCCTTGGTGTGTCCCCACTTCAGCTTTCTGAGCAGGACAGGACACTTGGCTGGATAGACAGTTGATTCCTGTCTACTGAGTCAAATACAGAACCCATGCGATGCCCAGCAAAGCTAAGGGCTGGGCCAGATGTGTGTGTACTCAGTAAGCCCCACTTTTCTATCAGTAGTCTCAGATCAAGTGAAGGAAGCCCCCTTAGTAGTTGTAAGAGTTAAATAAAGTGATCATGAGTACTGTGCACACCATTGGCGTTTAGGAAATACAGAACGATAAGGAAACAGCAAAGAGTTGTAACCCTAGCTTCCTACTTACTGGTTATTTGACCCTGGGCAAATCACTTAGCCTGTGTGGGCTAATTTCCATCTGATTTCCATACGATGGAAATACTATGATTTTATCTAGTTGTGGTGATGATAAGATGAATTACAATATATAAAACATTTAGAATAGTAGCTGGCATATAGTGCATGCTATATAGGTGTTAGCCCTACTGATGTTATTGTCACTGTAATTAATACCACCATTATTTTCTATAAAGGGGACCCAGGGATCTGTAGGGGGTGGGAAGTCCCAAGTCTCAAACTGTTGAGTCACTGTCACACCCTTGGGGCAGCCCAAGCCAGGTCAGAGGGGTATTGTGTCCTCCATAGGCTTCTCAGGGCTTGAGGTCTACCTGAGGTACTCCAGTAAGCCACTAGGTGACAGGTGTGGGTTGGCTGTTTTCTCCAGGGAGAGGCAGAATTTGCCCGCATCATGAGCATTGTAGACCCCAACCGCTTGGGGGTAGTGACGTTCCAGGCCTTCATCGACTTCATGTCTCGAGAGACAGCCGACACAGATACAGCAGATCAGGTCATGGCATCCTTCAAGATCCTGGCTGGAGATAAGGTGGGTCTCCTGTGGCTCAGGCACTGTTTGGACTCTGGTCTGTCATGCACACACAGCTAGGATATGAGTACCTCGGTCATTCCTCCCAGGGTCCCATTGGGCCTCATTGCTTTGCATCTCTGCCCATTCTGTAACACCTTGGGCTCAGCTGAGGTGTTAGGTGATGGTATTAGCTTAAGAAAAACCATTGCAAGGAACCCTGCAAGTCGGGGGTGGAGGGGGAACGCTTGTGTTGAATGGAGGAGGCAAATACTTTGGTGTGTGTAGTTAGGTGAGCCATACCACCTTGAAAGGGCCCAGAAGCTATCTAGTCAAAATGACTAATTTTGGAGAGGAAGAAAACAGTCTAGGAAGGGGAAGTGGTCACCTGACTTGTGGATTGACCAGAGGGCAACCCCACTCTTCCTCCCACTGCGTCCCAAGGGACTCACAGTTGTAGTACTTGGAGCTGTAAAATCTTTGGTAAGCCCTAGCCCAGTGGTTGTCAGCCGTCCAAATGTTCCGACCCTTTAATACAGTTCCCCATGTGGTGGTGACCTCCCCCACCATAAAATTATTTTCGTTGCTATTTCATGACTGTAATTTTGCTACTATTATGTAAGGTGATGTAAATATCTTATATGCGGCATATCTAATATGCAACCTCTGTGAAAGAGTCATTTGACCCCAAAGGGGTCTTGCCCGTCAGGTTGAGAGCTGCTATCCTAGACCCTGCAACTCCTATAAGCAGCAGCTTCCAAGTTGATTTACCTAGTAGGGATGGAAAGGAAATTCAGAGGCCCAGTCTGGGAGCTGGCTGAGGTGTGTGGCAAGGCCCACACTTTTGCAGACCAGTTAAGAAAGCTGCCTGTAGCTGTGATTCCTAAACTGGCCGTTCATTTTACTCTGCCAGACACCGGCAGAGGTCTTTAAAGAGGGGGTGTGGAGGGCTCCTAGGAATTTATGTGTTTTAGTTTGGAAGGAAGTTGAAGTGGAAACTAAAATGGAAAACATGAAATTTAATATGTATATATAAATATATACATATACATACTAGGAGAGAAAAAACAGGTTCCTAACATTATTGGCAAGTTTACGACCTACTAATTGCGGCAGTGCCGCTTTGCTTTCTGGCCACTGCCAAGCTTTGCGACCCTGACCATGCTTTTTCTGCAGAATTACATCACAGCGGATGAGCTGCGCCGCGAGCTGCCACCTGACCAGGCTGAATACTGTATCGCGAGAATGGCCCCCTACGCAGGCCCCGACTCTGTGCCCGGTGCTCTAGACTACATGTCCTTCTCCACCGCGCTGTACGGAGAGAGTGACCTCTAACCTGCCCCTGCCAGTCCCCTACCCCCACCTTGGCCCTCTGCGCGTGCGCCCCACCCTGCTCCTCCTCCGCCCAGTCCGGCTGCCCGGGTTTGGTTTTCAGCTCAGCCACCAGGACTAGCTGCGGCCCAGGCGGCGGCACCAAGCCTCCCTGCCCGCGAAGTGACAGTTTACAAAATTATTTTCTGCAAAAAAGAAAAAAAAAAAGAGTTACATTAAAAAAAAAAGTTTAAAAAACAAAACCAAAAAAACTACATATTTTATTATAGAAAAAAAGTATTTTTTTCTCCACCAGTCTTAAATGGAAAAAGAGGAAAAATCAACTATTTGCACCGAAATGTTTTTTGTTGTGACATAGGAAAATAACCAAGCACAAAGTTATATTCCATTCTTTTTACTGATTTTTTTTTCCTTCTACCTGTACCGTCTGCTGTATTTGGTTTCTCTAATCTCATGTCCACCTGGGGGGTGGGAGTAGGTGGGTGCTCTTGTCAAAGGCACAGTGGTGCATGTGTGTTGGCTAGCTCACTTGTCCATGAGAATATTTTATGATATTAAAGAAAAATCTTTTGAAATGGCTGCTTTTCAAAGAAGATAATTCCTGGCTTCTCATTTTTAAGTCTCCTCAAACGTGTGGCTGGCCTGTTTTATGAATGCAGACTTTAAAAAAAAATATATTTTGAACATTGCCTATTAAAGATAGGGCAAACCTGGAGATGATGATGTTGCTTGGCACAGACTGTATTAAAATAACACTCCCTTGATACCACTTTGTTTGCTCCTTTTGCTGACTTCCAAAAGTGAGGGTGGGGTGTGTCAAGAATGGTAAAGGATACCTGTACCCACCCATCTCTAGATTTTGAGCTTGGTATGCTCAGTCTTACTTATTTTGAAAAAGGAAACATGGCCTCCTCAATGTACTAGAAGTTAAAAGGCCATGAATGCATGAGGGTGAACCCTGATGGTGAACTCCAGCGTTCTTTGTTCTCTGTAGCATCTGTGACTAATGTATGCCCCCCCCCCAACCATTTTGTTTTTGCTATAGAGGACAGCTTGAATTGTGTCAGGGTTGTATTCCCCTCTCCTACTGGGGCTGTAGCTTGGTGACAGGGTATATGGTGAGCATATGGTAGGCTCTGAATTTAATCCCTAGGACCCCAAAAATGTACCACAGAAAGCAGCTGTTGAGCATCACAGGGAGCTCATTGAAAATGTAGACTCTCAGTGGAGGTGTGCATGATGGCGCTCGCACACACACCTGTATCTAAGGATGTATGATGATAAACTCCAGCTTATTGCCTAAGAATAAATGGGGAGTCTGTTGTTAGAAGCCCTACCCCCTCTCTTCTTACCTATCTCTTCCCTGAGACTTCTACTCAAAGTACAGAGCAGTGAAAATGATCATGGCTAAGATAATTTAGCAAGTAAAGTTATGTAGATATGTTTGGGAGTTGGGCCTGGAGTAGGTTCTAAAACCCGTGAGCCAGCGCTCTGCCATTCCCTCATCTGTTAAGTAATGCTGTTATATAAATGTGGTGTGAATTCAGAGTGAAGAAGACTAGTATGTATGCATGTTGGCAGTGGTCGATCTAATTTTCGTTTTAAGGAGTCCATTGAGTTGGAAGAATCACTTAAAAGTAAGCCAGTGGGGGCACTGAGCTGGCTCAATGGGTAGAGGCTCCTGCTGCCAACCCTGAAGACCTGAGTTTGATCCCTGGACCCACATGGTGGAGAGAACCAACTCTCAAAACTTGTTCTCTTGACACGAGGATGTGGGTCCATGTAAGTAAGTAAATAAATGTAAGTTTTGTTTTATTTTAAATAGGACAGTCCTTCACATGGTGTGTCCCCTCAGTTAAGGGGACTAAAGCCAAGCCCAAACTTCCTGGGCTGAGCTAGAGAGGTCTATTGTAGGGACTGGGTAAGGGGGCATTCTGGCACACTCAGTCTGGGTTTGCCACTGGATGGTAGCAAGCTCAGTAGATACTCAGTATGAGTGTATCATTTGTGTAGAGAAAGCCATAGAAGTAGACTGGAGAGCAGACATACTTGTTCTTAGCTATTTATATGCAAATTAGATGAAGATAGTTTAAATGGTCAGGGGAAGAAACCCTTCCAACTGAAAGTTTTCTGGACCAAGGCTATATGTATTTTGATATTCCAGTTTCCAAGGTGTGGTTAATCTCTGTCCTGAGCAGTGCTTAAAAATTTTTTTTTGAGCATTTGTTTACTGGGGGCTAGGGGTCATACCTGTATGAGAAGGTCTGGCTCTTTCCTTCCACCACGTGTGTTCAGGGATCAAACTCAGATTACCAAGCTTGGTGACAAGCCCCTTATCAGTGCTTATTGTTAAAAGTCACATAAGTTATCTGAACAAAAGTGTGCCCAAGAAGTTACACCATAAATTACTTTTTAGTCTGTTGGGGATAAAAATTCTAAACCTAGGTTTTCTTTCAATGCTGAGCATGTATCCCAGGCCCTGTGTGCCTCAGGCAAGCACCCCACCCACTGAGTTAATTTCTCCAGCCCTTAAAACAGGGCCTTTGAGGTCATCATATACATCCTGAGCTGTTTTAATCATTTGTTCGTTTTAACAGATTTAGTTCGTCCCCCAAAACAGTCCCATTGGCAAACTTCATTAAACTTCTTTGAACATTTTAAACCATACTTAAAATTTTTAATGGTTCTCCCTCCCCAAGATATTGAACTCCAGACTCTGACGTATTCAAGTTAAGCAGTGAAGTCTTGCTCTGCACAAAACAACCAAAATTGTTAAAAATGCAGTGAATCAATTCCCATGAGCAGTTGGATGCTGTTTTACTAACTGATTCCCTTACACTTCCAAAATTAAAGTCACATACGTAACTTAGTTACATACTTTACTTAGTTACATACTTTAGACTGAAACCACAAAGCTGATGCTATTTCCTTTTACCTGTCCATGCACTTTAACCCAGTTTGTCGTGGTTGGGACAAAAGAAGAACCACCGAAGCTTCAGTTGCTGCACCTGTTTGCTTTTTTTTTCTTTCTTTTTTGTTTTTTAAGATTCAAAGTCCTGTACACTTGTTTCCCATTTTGAGTTTGCTATCAATCTTATGACTTTGGACTTTGTAAACTGGCACGTGATAACCCTCTTCAGTGCTATTGCATTCAAGGTCATCCAAGGTGAACTCCCATCTCTTAATAGATTCTGTCTACTCTGGTACCAGGTGGTCCAGCCCAGGCCTTTCATCTGACCTGCACCACTTGTCCATGGGCATCTTTTGTATGTTATCCTTGCCCATTTTTGTTCACTATACCAGCTTACTCTAAATGCCTGGTGGATGGAATTCCCTACGGGGACCCAGCTGGCAGCTAGTTCTCTATCCGTGGGAAGCACTCATAGCATCTCTCTCCTGCCTGTATGGATGGCACATTTTAACTTGACATCTTTATCCATCTTAGACCCTGCATCTCTGGACTGTTGACAGCCTCATGAAGCCAATCTGTGAAAATGGCACCTCTCTGACTCCCCATCCCCACACTTATCAAACCCTAATGATTGAGCACCCAGCCTGACCCAGTGCTGCCTCCGTTGCTAGGTGGTCTCTAAGCTTTGCTCTGTACACAAACTTAACTCCCAAAGAATGCAGTCACTTGGCTAGTAAATACGAAGTGTGTTAGCCAGCTTTCTATTATTGGGATGAAATACACAGTCGTCACTTCAGAAGAGAGATGTTTGACTCATGTTTTCAGGATTTTCAGGCCATACTCTCTCGGTCTTGTGGCCTCTGGGCCTGTAGCTTAGCAGCACATCATGGTGCAGAACAATAAGGAGGTCTCTGCTCCGTGTAGCCAGGGAACAGACACTTCCTTCTTCAAGGCCCCACTTCCTAAGGGTCCAGTCATTCCTTACAGTGTCTGTCCCAGGCTGTAACAGGACTGTCACTACATGGCCTTTGGGGGACATTTATAGTCTAAACCACAGCACCAGGATGGAGAGTGACAGCCCTTTCTGGCAACTTTCTAATCATGCTGTCTTAATTAGAAGTCCCCTTGAGTTCTACTTTTCCAGCATGAGAAGTTTCCCAACTAATACATGGGGAGCTGACTTCTGAAAGTAATTTTAAAAAGTGGAGCACAGCCAGGCGTTGGTGGTGCACGCCTTTAATCCCAGCACTCGGGAGGCAGAGGCAGGCGGATCTCTGTGAGTTTGAGACCAGCCTGGTCTACAAGAGCTAGTTCCAGGACAGCCTCCAGAGAAACTCTGTCTCAACCACCCCCCCCCAAAAAAAAGATGTTTTGTGATAGATGTGGTAGCACACACTTGTAATTCCACTACTCAGGAGGCAGAAGAAGGAAGATTGCCAGTTTGAGGCCAGCCTGGGCTAATAATAGCAAGAGATCATTTCAAAAGCCCAATTCCTAACCCATTCCCCCCAGACTTGGGAAGACTCAAAAGTGGAATATATATA
The DNA here is from genome assembly GCF_003668045.3 of Cricetulus griseus. Classification (NCBI taxonomy): domain Eukaryota; kingdom Metazoa; phylum Chordata; class Mammalia; order Rodentia; family Cricetidae; genus Cricetulus; species Cricetulus griseus. Next base: position 123,471,613 of record NC_048598.1, read on the forward strand.
TAGGACTTAGGTAGAAAGCCAGTAAGGTGGCACATACTGGTTGTCCCAAGTACTCAGAGACTGACTTGTGAGGATCATGAGTTCAAGACAGATGACAAATGACACTGGCAGAGCCCCAGCTCAGGAAACAGGTAGGCACAGAGAAACCCCCAGGCTAAGCTTAACTCTCTGAAGAGGCTGCAGTGTCATTAGTTTTTACCTGAGAAGAAAGGTGTTATTTTATTATTTATTATTTAATTGGTGTTCTGCCTGTGTGTATGTCTGTGTGAGGGTGTTGGATCCTGGAGTTACAGTTGTGAGCTACCATGTGGGTACTGGGAATTGAACCCCTTGTCCTCTGGATGAGTAGTCAGTGTTCTTAACCACTAAGCTGTCTCTCCAGCCCCTAGGAAGGAAGGAAGGAAGGAAGGAAGGAAGGAAGGAAGGAAGGAAAGAAGGAAGAGTAGAAAGATGTCTCAGCTCTTGCCAAAATTCAGACAATCTGAATCTCAAATCCCAGAGGGAACAGTGGGTTAGAGCAGTCAATGGCTCATCCCTCTAGAGACATAAGCTCAGCTGGTCACAACTTTGATGGATGGTCCTGTCGTGGTCACCACACTCCCTGGTGATTTAGACTCATGAAACAAACAGTCCCGACAAAGCCAGAACAGCAAATGAGAGAATTAGAGTTTAAAAAGCTCTTGTGTAGTATGATAGCAGAAATTTGATAAAATTGCATATTTCATAGGAATAAATGTTAAGCCCTGGAACTTGGTAAAGCAGTGACAAAGTGAAGCCCAGCCCTTCAAAGTGAGACACGGAAGGACCACATGGAAAATTGTCCAACAGGTTCCTGAATTTAACAAGCCCACAGTGTGTTGAGGTAGCTTAAGTGGGCCTGGCCTGTGACTTAGAAGTTATTGGTGTCACCTTTTCTGCACCCTGACATGTCTGCACAAGCTCCTCCCTGACTCAAGCTAGCTTATGTGGATTTCAATATCATACCCCAAAGGCCTACCCGGTTTCACAAGAGATAGGAGAAAGAAGTAGGACACACCCAATGACACACACACACACACACACAAAACCGGGTTGCTTGTGGTTAATTTGGAAAATTGTTTGGAAATTAGAATGGAGGTCTCTCTTTGCCCATTCAGAATATTCTAGGAGGTCTAGGAGAACACCTGCCAGATTCCACTGAAGGCAAGTTTTCACTTGGTAAAGGAGGTGGGCTACAGAAAGAATGCAGTAGGAATACAGAAGGGTTAGAGCAGTGGTCCTCAACCTTCCTAACGCTTTATTACAGTTTATTACAGTTTATTACAGTTCCTCATGTTGTGCTGACCCTCAACCATAAAATTATTTTTGTTGCTACTTTATAACTAATTTTACTACTGTTATGAATCATAGTATAAATGTCAGTGTTCCCTGATTGTCTTAGGTGACCTGTGGAAGGGTCGTTTGACCTCCAGAGGGATCACGACCCACAGATTGAGAATCTCAGGGTTAGCGACTTCAATAGGCCTTCATTGGCCAAATACGGACATGAAGGGAAAGGATGTCCCTGTGTGGGTAGGCCTGAGAACACAGCCTGGCCCTTTCTGTTGATGAGTGAAAGCCAGCAGTGTTTCTAGGCCACAGGTAGGCTATGGCAGAGCTAATGCCCAGGCCTCCTGGAAAGTCCAGTGCATGCTACACAATGGCAAAGTTTGAATCAAAGAGGGTGAGATGACAGAAGAGGGCTAGCAAGAGTCTGGGTTCATGTCAAATCAGTATGAGATGATAAAGTAGCTCATTAATGGCCCAACCCAGTGTCAGTTCTGACACTCTAGAACTGTTACTTAGGACCCTTCTTAGTGCAGGAGACTTAAAATGCAGCCAAAGCTGGCAAAGCCAGGATCATTTACTAGCTCAAATAACTGATGTATCCAGGGGTAATGCTGGTTTCCCATAATGCCCTGGAGGGAGTCAATTGGCAGAGCAGGATCTAGCATCTCTCTGATGTGACTCGGTTCTCAAATGCCTTCCCACCAGCTTCCCCAACATCCCATGGCTAACAAAGAGAGACACATTTGCGGAAGAGAGGCATCCACTGTGGGTATGTAATATGGCACCCCAAACAGAGCAAAGACTTTGCTTGTAGACTTGGCCCTGTGCTTATCCTAAAGTGGAGTGTGCAGCCCCACCCCAGCCATGTGGAGTCAGTACGATGTGTCAGGACTGCAAACTGTAATTGGTTTTTTCTTACTCTTCTGGCTCTTTGAGGTCCCGCCACCTAGCTCCCAAATAAGCACACAGAAGCTTATTCTTACTTATGAATGCCTGACCTTAGCTTGGCTTGTTTCTAGCTAGCTTTTCTTAAATTATCTCATCTATCTTTTGCCTCTGGGCTTTTACCTTCCTATATATATACTTTCTTTACTTACTCCTAGGCTGGCTGTGTAGCTGGGTGGCTGGGCTCTGAAGTCCTCCTCTCCTTTTCTCACTCAATATTCTCTTCCCGGATTTCTCCTATTTGTCCTCTCTGCCTGCCAGCCCCGCCCATCTTTTCTCCTGCCTACCTGTTGGCCATTCAGTTCTTTATTAAACCAATCAGGTATTTTAGACAGGCAACGTAACACAGCTTCACAGAGTTAAATGCAACAGAGAAGAATGCAACACAGCTGGGCGGTGGTGGCGCACACCTTTAATCCCAGCACTCAGGAGGCAGAGGCAGGTGGATCTCTGACTTCGAGGTCAACCTGGTCTACAGAGTGAGTTCCAGGACAGCTAGGGCTGTTGCACAGAGAAACCCGTCTCAAAAAAAAAAAAAAAACACAACACATCTTTGCATCATTAAACAAATGTTCCACAACATTTGTAACACATCTTCAACTAATATTCCACAACAGCAAAAAACTGAAACTGTCTGACACTAATCCACGTACTGGGCCTCTCCAGATATGGATGCTGGCCCAATATGCACCACACACACCCACGAGGACGGGGAATGAAGGGACTCCTGCTCTGGGTCAGAGGTCATTGCTGGAGAGAAAGGGGGAGCTGGAACTGGGTGGACAGTTAGCAAAGCAGCCTCCAGCTGCCATTGTCACCACCTCGCTTGTACCTTTCCCATCTTGTTTGCTCCAGCAAAATTCTACCTGCCATATGCAAACTCTGCCCCTAGGGGCTTCTCCCTGGACCACAGAAGGACCACTCAGTCTGAGGACCAGCAGGGTTCTTCAGGGATGGAGTATGAATGCCTCCTGTTCCTACATATGAGATCAATTGGTTTCTCACCATGTCCCCATTCACAGTCCAGTCCAGCTGTCTACTGCGGTGGGCAAGCTCATGGCTTACTCTGGCTGGCTACTTGCCCAACCCTCTATCTCTTTTCATGCCTGCCGCAGATGTGATGTGATGGATGCCATGTGGATAGCCCAAACGATTACACTAACCACTCTCAGGGTCCTACTTGGAGAATGACTATCATTGGGAACTCCTATCTAGCTCAGGAGATGGAACCCAGTCTTTCCAAGTGCTAGAATGGTTGGTCCCACAGGCCAGGAAGCCATTCCTGTAGCCACATTGAGGTGGTAACACTGACAGTCTAGGAGGAGCTACCATCTCCCCTCGGCTGTTGCCATGTTTATCTGTGTGTACCCCAGCCGGAAGGGTGGAAATTGGAAGGGGGAGGAGTGGGGGGAGTGTCTTGGTGTGCAGTTGTGGCACTGCAGGGACCAGAAAACTGTCACCAGGCACTCATGGGAGACCCTAGACTTAGGAACAAAATTGTTATTTCATAATTCAAGGCAGTGGGAAAACTGGATTTTTAGGCAAAGTATTTATAGACTGCAGTTTAGTAAGTTGTGTATAAAATTGTATGGGCTATAATTTATCTTAAGTTACAGCTGATTCACAAAAGATTTCTTGGGGGAAGTTGCACGTAAGTGAAATATTGAGGCAAAGCAAGAAACTCATGTCCAGTAAGTTCCAGCCAGCTTCTCTTCACCTTCCACATAACTGGGGAAGGAAATGCTTTTTTAGAAATGAGAAAGAGAACTGGGCATAGTGGCACACATCTTTAATTCCAGAACTTGAGACTTGAGAGACAGAGGGAGGTGGATCTCTTTTAAGTTCATGGCCAGCCTGAGCTACCTACTGAATTCCAGGTTAACCAGGGATACATAGTGAAACCCTCTCTAAAAATACAAATAAATAAATAAATAAATAAATAAGCAAGCAAATTAAATAAGAGATAGGTAGATGGTGCCCTCTAGTGGCAAAATATAAAATTACAGTGTTTCATGGTATGGGAAAGTGCTGACATTTTACCTCCTTTGACGACTGTAACTCTTTGATAGGTTAGTCACAGGATTGTGAACAACTAGTTATAGACATGCCACAAAATGACAGCAGAAGCAACTAGGCACACTAGCAGGAAAAGAATGACTAATATTTGGTAAGTGCTTTATGTTGGTCTAAGACGTAAGCATTTTATACTCAATTTATCTTTACACTTAACAGTATTATCCCTATTTTATTTCTGGTGTTTTTAAGATAAGATCTCTCTATGTGGCTCTGGCTGTCTTGGAACTCACTATGTAGACTGGCCTTGAACTCACAGAAATCCACTTGCCTCTGCCTCCCGAGTGCTGGAATTAAAGGTGTGTGTCAACACCATCTCCCCGGCCGCCAGCCAACATCTTGTTGACTTTTTCAAGTTTTTACACATTTCACACATTTGTGTACCACCATGCCTGTCTTATAATACCTATTTTTAAAGAAAGGATGTTAGCCAGGCAGTGGTGGCTCACACCTTTAATCCCAGCACTGAGGAGGCAGAGGCAATTGGATCTCTTGAGTTTGAGACCAGCCTAGTCTACAGAGTTCCAGGAGAGCTAGGGCTACACATGGAAACCCTGTCTTAGAAAACAACAAACAAACAAAAATGATGGGTGTTGTGGAATATTATTTTAAGCAGGCAAAGATGTGTTACATTTGTTTATGCTGTGGAATATTACTGTGCAAAAGTGTGTTACTTTTGTTTATGCTACATTTGTTTAATGATATAAAGATGTGTTGCTTTTGTTTTACCTTGCCTGTCTAAGGCACCTGATTGGTCTAATAAAAAGCTGGACAGCCAGTAGCTAGGCCGGAGAAGGATAGGCAGAACTGGGAGAGAGAGAATAAGGAGAAATCTAGGCTCGAAAGGAAAGAGAAAAGAAGAGAGAATGAGGAAGCAAAAAAGGGGAGACGCCCAGGGACAGAAGCCAGGGCGCACCAGCCAGCAGATATGAAGACAGCAGGAAAGTAAGATATACAGAAAAAAGGAAAGATAAAAAGCCTTGAGGTAAAATGCAGATAAAGAGAAACAGATTGAAATAAGAGCTAAGACAAGGCCGAGCATTACATCACTAATAAGTCTCCATATGATGATTTGGGAGCTGGTTGGTGGCCCAAAAGCTGGTTGGTGCAGGGGCGGAGGGGGAGGGGTCTTACTCTGTAGCCTAGGCTGGCCTTCAACTTACAAATCCTTCTGTTTCGGCCTCCCAAGTGCTGGATGTAAGCATAAACCCACACATCCAGCTTCAAGGGAACATACATTCTAACTGAACTGAAGTCGACACGAAGACGTATTTGCTAGGTGTTTCCCCATCACCTCTGTTCCTTGATCCCTTTGGTTTAGGTGTCTCCAGTTTACAAGTGTGAATACCGGGACCAAGTACTTCCATAAGAAAGTTCCCCTATCTTTTCTTCTTATTTGGGGTTCTGTGCCTGCTTCCACCTATCACTCTATTATATGTTTGTGTGGGTCTCCTCATGGGAATTAAGCCCCTTGTCAATGCGGGAGGGGGGGGTTGTGCTGTCTAACCAAGGTCACAGTCAGAGCACAGCATGTCATCTGCCATGAATAGACTCTAGTAGGAGGGACTGGTGGGTGGATGGAGCTGCTAGGCTGCCATCAATTCTGGGAAAGAGAGCAGCTGGTTCCTAGGAAAGTGCAGGGAGCAGGTAAAAAGTACTGGAGGGCTGGCGGGCTGGTGGCCTATCTGGGAGCTAACTAAGTCCTGGTGGCCACGGGGGCTATTTTTCAGGGAGCCCACAGAGAGCTATCAGTTAGGACACCTTCTCCATAGAAAGAAGAGCCCATGAAAGTAAACCCAGGTTCTCTTGAGGAATTGGAAGTCAGAACAGCTGTGTATTGACTTTGGTGGGAAGGGAAGGTTGGCAGCAGGGAAGCCAGCTACTTCATGCTCCTGCCATTTCACATTTGGGGAACTTTGAGCTGAGCCAGGCACAAAGACAAGGGTAGGAAGTCCCAGAGCAGTGGCCACGGGCCTGATGGTTTCCCAGGCTCAGGGCTTGAGGCCTTTGTGTGGATCTTTAAGGACTGGAGGGAAACAGACCCATCCTTTGAGGACCAAGGACTAAGGACTTTCACCTGTGGATTCAAGGGTTTGAGGCCAGCCCGGTCTATGGAGCGAGTTCTAGGACAGCCAGGGCTACAGGGAGAAATCCTGCCTCAAACAGAACAAAACAAACAAACAAACAAACAAACAAAAAACAACAACCAAATATCTTCTGTCAGGGACACAAAGGAGGGAAGCCTTTTCTTACAATACACAGCGTCACAGAGTACATGCCACAACAGCAGCCAGGTCAACAAGAGAACATACACAGCAGAGTGACTTGACGAAGCTTATGAGACATGGGAATCTTCAGGAGGAAAGACCTGAAGGCTTAGGGAAATTGTGGAGAAAATGGTTGGACAGGAAGGGCGGCTGTCACTCAGCTTTCCACCCAAGATACACAACCTACTACAAGGAAAGCCTTGTGTGGGTTCCAGAGGTCTTGGTACACGATTATTTGCCCTGTTGCTTTCAGGCCCCTGCAGCAGCATGGTACAAGCATAGAGAGGAGGGTTCACCTCAGCGTTGGGTAACAGAGAATGAGAGTAGAAGGGGACAGGGTCCCAATGGCCCCTTTGAGGGCACAGCCCTAATGACCTAACTTCCTTACCCAAGTCCCTACATCCAAAAGGCCCATCACCTCCCAATAGCATGGCAGTCTATTCATCAAGCCTTCAATGTATAAGCCCTTTGGTGGACATTCAAGATCCAGAATATATCAGTAATAAATGGGAGGATGGCTAGAAAGGCCTGTGTTCAGATTCTTCTTGCCCTCTTCTTTGGAATAGGGATCTGATAGCCTAGTGTCAGGAGAGGTAGAGCAGAGGGTAGATCCTTTCTGGGTCTTATGGCTTGCTTTGGGGAAGAGGACTTCCAGTTTTCTATGACTTGGGGGAGAAGTGGGGGGGGGATGGGATAAGTTTGAGACACTTCTTGCTTCTGAGGTTGTTCCCATCTTCAGTGTGCTCAGCATGCAAGGCGCCACCTGCTGGTGTATTCTAGAAGTAAATAATTTGATATCAATATTGTGTTTACACATCAGTGAGTAGATATATCCTACATGTTCAGTGTTCTTTCTGGGGGGGGCAGTCATGTGATTTTAGCCTTCCAAGACAACTATTTGCGTGTGTGTGTGTGTGTGTGTGTGTGTGTGTGTGTGTGTGTGTGTGTGTATGTGTGTGTACGTCTTAGTCAGCAACTCTTATAAAGAAAAACACTTAATTGGGGCTGGCTTACAGTTCAAAGGTTTAATCCATTATCTTCATGGCAGGTGGTGTGCAGACAGACATGGTGCTGGAGAAAGAGCTGAGAGTCCCACATCTTGATCTGCAGGCAAAAGGAAGTGAACTGAGTGCCATACTGTGTGTAGCTTGAGCACAGGAGACCTCCAAGCCCACCCTATAGTGAAACACTTCTTTCAACAACACCATACCTACTACAACAAAGCCACACCTCCTAATAGTGCCACTCCCTTTGGGGCCATTTTCTTTCAAGCCACCACAGGCATGTGCCATAGCATGTGTATGGGGGTCGGAGGATTCAGTTCTCTCCTTTCTTCTTTACCTGGGTCCTCGGGGTCAAGCTCAAGTCACCAGGATTGCAAGGCAAGCACCTTTACCCACTAAGTCATCTTTCCCACCATACTTCTTAAAAAAGACTTATTTCTTTTTATTTTATGTGTGTATGTATTTTACCTGCATGTATGTATGTGCAACATGTGCACGCAGCAGCTATAGACACTAGAAAAGGGTGCTGGATGCCTCGAACTCACAGAGATCCACCTGTCTCTGCTTCCCGAGTGCTGGGATTAAAGGTGTGTGCCACCAAGGCCCAGCTAATGGCCATTTTCTTATTTTGCAAAAGTTCCTTATATGTATATGGCTCGGTTATTGAGCACTTGTCTAGCATGTATGAGTCCCTGGGTCCAATTCTCAGCACTGCAAAATATAAAATAAAATGAAAAAAATTATTTTCCCCACAGAAATAAATGCAAAATAGTAGAGGAGGGCATACAAATAAGAATTTCTCTCTAGAGCTACTCAACAGATAAAGGCTTAGAGTTTGGCGTGGTTCAAATCTCAGCTGGGCCTTTGTCTCTGAATTTGCTCCCATAGCAAATGTTTTTTGTCCCAAGCTTCAGTCCCCACAAAGTACATTCCCTAAGCATCTCTAGAAAGTATCTTCAGGAGACCCCCACTCCCCAGGTCTGGGACTAACCTTGGGTACTCACACATGCTGAGCAAGCACACAACCACTGAGCTACAGTCCTTGCTGCATCAGTTTTAAATCTTTTCATTTCTGTAAACTTCCTTTTTCTTTGTGGTTAAATATACATAGTGTAAGTATTTACAAACAGAATCATTTTGATGGGGTGCGGAGGGTTAGTTCTTCCATCTTGTGTGGCTCTCAGAAGCATCCTGTAATGGGTCTTTCTTTGTCCCACCAGCTCCCAAATAATGACACAGAGACTTCTTATTAATTATCAAAGCTAGGCCTATAGCTTAGGAGTGTTCCTAACCAGCTCTTACAATTTAAATTAACCCATTTATATTAATCTATGTTCTGCCATGTGGCTCATGACTGTTACCTCTCCTGTACATCATGCTTGCTCTGTATCCCCTGGCATCTCCATCTTTCTTCTTCCCAGAATCCTCTCTGTCCCCAGAAGTCCTGCTTATACCTCTGGTCTAGCTATTGGACACTCAACTCTTTATTACACTAACCACAGCCACACATCTTCATACAGTGTACAAATATCCCACAACAGCATTCCTCAGAGCTTTTCCACCCCTGCAACATAAACTCCCTGCCTCCCAAACATGTTGGTCTTAAGGCTCCTTTAGAAGAGGCTAGAGAGACAGTCCAGTCGTTAAGAGCAATGGCTGTTCTTCTAGAGGGCCCAGGTTTGATTCTTAGCGTCCACATGATAGCTTACAACCATCTGTAATTCCAGTTCTGAAATTGTGTCTTCCAAAGCAAACAAACAAAAACTATTGAAGAAAAAAACAAAACAAAAAAAACAAAGATGTGTTTACCAATGCTGAGGCAGAACCCAAGGCATTACACAGGTTAGCCAGGTGTTCTACCATTGAGCGGCACTCTTTGCTCTTTAATTTTTAGAAAATCTTTTTACTATTTGCCTTACTAGAATATAAACAGTGGGGTTTTTTATTTCTTCTTGCATCCAGTCTACTGTAATGTATGTATCATGTAGCCTCTGAAATAAGAATGGGTGACTAGAGTCAGCATTTTTTAAAAAATGGCTTTGATCTTGCAGTCAACCATCACCAGGGTCCTGGCTTTACACTCCTGTAGCAAAGACAGGTGTGCAAGAGAAAGGCCTAATAATTCAAGTTAAGCTTCAAGTGACCCAGGAGCTCTCACAAGATGAAGAGCCAGAAAGGTAGGGAAAGCTGTGTGACTCTATAGACAGTTGCAGGACCATGACTGAATGATGAAAGGGTGAATGATTGACTGGCCATACACTGGGGGTGGGGTTTAGCAAGGACTGCTTGCTGGGCTTCTTGGTGTCTCTGACAGTAGGGCAGGGAAAGAGTCAGAGATAGCCTTCTCAGGTTTTGCTATTTTTTTCAGATGCCAAGGTGCCACATTCTGGGGTAGTGTTTCTTTTTTTTTCTTTTTTTTTTCCTTTCTTTTTTTTGGTTTTTTGAGACAGGGTTCCTCTGTGTAGCCTTAGCTATTCTTGTCTGTCCTGGAACTTGCTCTGTGGACCAGGGCTGGCCTTGAACTCACAGAGATCCACCTGCCTCTGCCTCCTGAGTGCTGCGATTAAAGGCATGTGCCACCACCACCTGGCTCTAGGGTAGTGTTTCTAAGTACATTTCTTAAAAGGATCTCCAGGACCCAGTGAGCAAAGGAACAGCATGCTCTTGGGGAATTTACTAGCTAGAGACTGGGCCTCCAGTCTGGGAGGGCTCTCTGTGAAGAACACTTGCTCGCCCCAGGTCTCCTTGACATCCCACACTATTTGAAGAAGGCTGTGGTACGGACTCCTTGGTGAACAGTTTTTCTCTGCAGGTAGATCAAACTGAGTCACAGCACAGAGCCTGCTGGGAGAGCTAGAGTTGATGTCACCTAAAGAGTAATGAGCATCCTATGGCTCAGGGCCCTGTTCTGCTTGACATCCTTGCTGCTGCTGGCCCCGTGGTCACCAGAATACAGACTTGGCATGCTGAGCATTCCATGCTGGTGGGAACTGAACAAACCCACAGAAACAGGAAGGTTCCCCTTGTTAATAATACCCATGCCTCCAAAGACACGGGGACCCAGCGAAGACTCTGAATAGGCTATGCTGAGCTAGTTATACTAGGAGAAAGTCTCCCAGTCATGACACCAGATAGTTCACCTGGTAGTGGACACTGAATACATGGGACATGCCAAAGGATGAGCCCATGTCTTCGGGGAGGAAGATACTGGGTAGAGAATAATCAAGTCCTTGGGAGACAGGCTGCTGGGCCCAGTGGAAGAAAAAAGAAGCCTCCTCTGCTTCTTTGGGGACAGTGACTCTGGTTTGGTCTGTTGTGGCCTGGCCTGGCACCTAGACAGATCTTCTATGTCATTGCTCTTTTGAAAATGGGAGCCCTGGTTTGGGTATGGTGCTAGCCAATTCCAGTCTGACAGAGAGCTTGTAATTAGTGTCTTTCCCCAAACTGCCACCTTGGGGAAGATTTTGGTCAGGCCTCTTTACAAAAGGCCTGGGAGTGGATAGAGGAACAGGCTGGCCAGTTAGGACTCTGTGGGTCTGGAAAGACAACAGGAAACCACACGCAGATCTGGGGAGGATGGGAGGTGGAACCAGGTCCTTGAGGCCAAGTTACTGAGCAGCTCCCAGGCCAGGTGGACCACAGTCAAGAACCTGGGCTTCCTGGAAACTTCTGAGGATGCGGTTGGATGGTGAGATGGTAATTCCTGCTGCTGTAACAAAGCACCCTCACCCGGGTGGCTGACAAACAACAGAAATGTATTGCTCACAATTCTAGAGGCTGATGTCCAAGATCAAGCCTAGCTCGATATCTGGTGAAGGCCCTATGTTACGTGGTCCCTTCAATGTGACACAAATCTGACCTATTTGGGAATAGGGAAACTTAAGTGAGAAAATTGCTTCCATAAGACAGGTCTGTAGGCAAGTCTATGGGGTATTGATTAATGATTGATGTGGCAGGCCCATTGGGTGCCACCTCTGAACATGTTGCCCTGGATGGTATAGAAGGCTGAGTCAGCCATGGAAAGCAAGCCAGTAAGCAGCACTCCTCCATGGTCTCTGCTTTGGTTCCTGCCTCCAGGTTCTTGCCTCCAAGTTCCTGCCTTGAATTCCTTCCCTGACTCCTCTTGGTGATAGTGTGACTTGAGATCTGAGAGATGACGGAAATCCTTCCCTCCCTAGGTAGTTTCCAGTCGTGCTGTTTGATCACAGCAGTTGGAGCTCTGATGAGAGGCCAGCTTGTAGATTCACAGGTGGTATCTTCTCTCTGTTTTCATAAGATAAAAAGAATGTGGGGTTTGCTGGGGGTCTTGCTTATTTCTTGAGATAGAATCTCATGTAGTGCATGCTGGTCTTGAACACACTGAGTAGCCAAGGATGACTTCGAACATCTGATCCTCCAGTATCCACCTCCTGAGTGCTGGAATTCTAAGCACATGCCAACATGCCTAGTTTGTATGGTGTATCATACATGATAAGCAAGCACTCTACCAACTATGATAATTCCCAGCCTTCATTTTAGTTTTGAGACAAGAAAGGTCTTACTTACTGAGGTCAAGTAACCTTCCTGCTTAGGTCCTCTAGCAGCTAGGACTAACTGTGCCAGGCCTGAGGCAGCCTGACTCTGGCTTTCTGTACTGTACCCTCTCCTCTGTTCCTTTACAGTGGCTGCTGCCCCTTGCACTTGGCAGAGAACTTCTTGAGTGTCTGGTGCTGCTGTGCCAGCTCCCCTCATGGATGTGAGAGCAGGTGTGACTAATCAAGCCTTCCCAGGCCAGGGTAGTCACTTTATCCCTCTCTGAGTCCTCTGCAGGCCAGAACTGAGCTACCATAGAGGCCAACACCATCACCCACGGGCCCTCTGTTCTTATGGTTCATCTATGCACACCAGCTTAGCTGTCCCTCATCCAACTATAAGTCCTATTATATAGTGTGTGGGGCTGTGGAGTGAACTCTGTCCATCAGGGCCTGCGAGGGGAACAGGGTTATGTTATGAGTGAGTAAGCAGCCTGACTAGACCAACTGATCCAATAGCACCACCTTCCCAGTGAGGGCTGGGGAGCCCTCAGGCCAGGCTTGGGCTGTATTTCCTCTTGAACACACCTCTGTGTATCTGTGTGTCTGTCTCTCTGTGGTGTGTGTGTGTGTGTGAGAGAGAGAGAGAGAGAGAGAGAGAGAGAGAGAGACAGAGAGACAGAGAGAGAGACAGAGACAGAGACAGAGAGACAGAGAGAGACAGAGAGGAGAGAGAGAGAGACAGAGACAGAGACAGAGACAGAAACACAGAGAGAGACAGAGAGACGGGGGAGGGGTGGCTATCTCTTCTCACCCATCATAAGGGTCATGACCAATACTTTGTGACAAGACACAGGCTAACAAGGGAAAGGCATAACATGTTGATTTGATCAAAGTTTTACAAGACATAAATAAGCGAGACAGGGGAAGAGATTGATCGTTACGCCTCAGTTCAGTGAAGGATGGGCAGTGATGCGGAATTGTGCCTGAGCGAAAGGTCACGATCTGATGGTGACAGACAACAAACAGGCCAGCAAATGCCTTTCTGTCCAGACGCTTTTTGGCCTGTCTGTGCAGCATTCCTGCTTCCTGGGGCTGGTGTCTTCCAGGGGGAGGTGAGACAGTGAAGTTTCTAGACCTTACGGCTTGCTTTAGGGAGGAGGAACTGTGTAATCATTAGGGGAGTGGAAAGGACGGAGACTGTACAGGAAGAGCAGAGAAAAGCCATGCTTCTGAATTGGTGTCAGACTCCTGTAGTTCAAGGAGGCCAAGATGAGGTCCTCTGCGGTGTTACACGATCCTGGACACATGTATGCAAATACTGTACATCATTCTTTCCTATTGTTGGTAAGCCTGTCTCTCTCACTCTCCACCCCTGGAAATGAAACATTTTATGTTTGAGAAAGCCAATACATTGACTGCCACAGTTGTCACGGGGCTTTGAAAGTGAAACATTAAAAATGAGGGCAGGCTGAACCCTTGACCTGTGGCCTCGCTTCTCAGCCAACAGGGAACTGTGCGTGTCGAGCGTGCTGTGCTCCTGACTCTCAATGGCACCGGTGGACTCCGTGCTCTCCTGGAATCCTGATATGGACCAGCAGGTGGCACTGTGCTCTCCAGTGCCACCATCTGCGAAAATGAACTGAATATAGTAACCAGCATGGTGCCCTCAACATATAATTTTCAAACCACCTATTCCACCACAAGGGAAACCTCTGAGGGTTTTCTTCTGGGAAAAGCAATTAGGTTAACCTCTTAGGAGGAGAAGTTGCCTTGCTGAGCTTGTCTGGGAAAATAAAATATCCTCCCAAGAGCCATCTTAAGGAGGGTGGAGAGAAACCACCATGGAGCTTGTGGGAGGAAGGGGTTTGGGGCTGCCAGGGAAGGCCTGGGAACTTCAGAGAAGGGCTTAGGGCTTGGACTGAGACATGCCTCAGGGCTGAAGAGGTCAAGTCTCTACCTGCCGAATCCTGAGTTTAGGATAGAGATTGCTACAGTCACGATTACTTGGGGTGGACCTGGCAAGGGAACCCCTACCTCATCCACCTGCTGCGACTGGAGACAGCTTTGATGAGACAGCCCCCTTCCCCCATGGCTGCCTTCTCAGAGCCTGCTGGGTGGGAGCAGCAGTGAGCAGAGCTGAGAGGCTTTGAGGTGGGGATTGGAGCCTTTAATAGGGTTCCAGGACCCCTGGAGTGGGAGATAGACTGGCAGAAAGGATCTGGGAGAGGGGGGAGCCAGACAGGAGGGTCTGGTTTAAAATGTGCAGAGTTGGGGAGAGTGTCAGCTTTTAGAGTCACTAAGGAGAGGCCAAGTTAGAGCCCAGTGTGAGGGAAAGTCTGTGGTTATGCTCCAGTTACACACGAGGCTGGGAGTCACTCAGGTGTCGTGGTATACAGTTCTGAAGAAGCAGCCCTGGGGGTCTAAAGTTCTGGTAGGGCAACGGAGGAAGAGGCTACGGGAGACCTGGATAGAGTTGAAGGAGAAGAGTGTATGGGACACAGAAGGCAACCCCAGCTGGAGAGGGATGAGGGTGACTAGGTGGGGAGGTAAGGTTCTAAGTCCTTGTCACACCAAGTGTGGTCCCCAGGCCAGCAGCAGCCACACCCGGGAACCTTATTACAAATGCAATGTCTCAGGCTCAGACACAGAGTCTGGGTCTTGCAAGGCTGTCCGGCTGACCTGCTTGCACAGGAGAGTTTGAGAAGCATAGTTCTCAGCCAGAACCCAAGATCATGAATGGCGATGGCACAGCAAGATTCAGTGAGAAAACACTGTAGAGGGGTCCAGCCCGTCAGTACTCTCCCCTGAAGACCTCCTTGTGCAGGCGGCCTATCAGTGTCAAGAACTGCCCTTCGAAGTAAAACTCTTTATTTATTTATTTGTTTATTTATTTATTATTGAGCTATACATGCCCCCCTCCCCTTCCCTCCTCCTCTTTCCCCTTCCATCCTCCCCCTGTCTTTCACGCTCCCAATTTACTCAGGAGATTTTGTCTTTTTCCTCTTCCTAGGCAGATCCATGTATGTCTCTCTTTGTTACCTAGGTTCTCTGGGGTTGTGGTCTGTAGGCTAGTTGTCCTTTCTGTCTAATATCCACTCATGAGTGAGTACATATTATATTTGTCTTTCTGGGTCTGGGTTACCTCAGAATGGTTTTTCTAGCTCCATCCATTTCAGGATGCCCCCCCACCCCCCCGCTGAGTAGTACTCCATTGTGTAACACATTTTTCTTATCTATTCTTCGATTGAGGGACATCTAGGTTGTTTCTAGGTTCTGGCTATTATGAAGAATGCTGCTATGAACACAGTTGAGCAAATGTCCTTGTGGTGTGAGTGTGCATCATTTGGGTGAAAGTAAAACTTATAAATGATGAATATACATATTGATTGCACTGTGTGTGTGTGTGTGTGTGTGTGTGTGTGTGTGTGTGTGTGTGTGTGTGTTTTATGCTTGAGTATGCACAATGTCAAGTGCCCTTGTGGCAGCCAGAGGATGACATTGGGTGTCTTCTTCCATTGCTCTTGGCTTTATTTCCTTGAAACAGGGTGTTACTGAACCTGGAACTCACCGCTTTTCTTTTTTTTTTTTCAACTAGGCTGGCTGACTAGCAAACCCCAGCAATCCTCCTGTCTCTGCTTCCCCAGTATTAGGATTACAGGTGCATATGCCAGCAACCAGCTTGCACATGGGTGTTGGGAATTCAGAATCAGGTCCTCCTTCTTTCTTAGCAAGTGTTCTTTCCTACTGAGCCATCCTTCAGTCATTCCTTCTTGAGTTTTAACAAATGTGTCTGCCCATGTTATTTGGACTTCAGTCAAGGCATAAGACATCAACAGCAGCCCCGGAAGTTCTCCTTGCTTCCCCACAAGCAATCTCTCCCCTAGAGGCTGTGCTGTTCTGATCGCCCCACTATAAATTATTCTGCCAGCTCCAGAACTCTGCAAGTGGAAGCATGTGACATGCAGGCATCTATAGCTCAGCATTCTTTTTTTTTTTTTTTTTTTTTTAAAGATTCATTATTTTTATTTTATGTTTCTGGACATTTTTGTCTGCATGTATTTAAATGTAGCCAGTGTTTCCCTAGAGGCCAGAGAGGCCAGAGAGGGCATTGCATTCTCTGGAACTGGAGTTACGCGTGGCGGTCAACCTTCATATGGGTGCTGTAAAGGCTGAGCCCGGGTCCTCTGCAAAAGTAGCAAGTCCTCTCAGCAATGGATCAGTCTCTAGCTCCTGCCTCCCTCCCTCCCTCCTTGCCTCCCTCCCTCCCTCCTTCCCTCCCTCCCTCCCTCCCTCCCTCCCTCCCTCCCTCCCGTCCTTTCTCCTTCTCCCACTCTCTTGTTCCCTCTCTCCTCTCCCTTCCTCTGTCTCTCCTGTTCTCTGAATCTTCCCCCCTCTTTTTCTTCTCCCTCTCCTTTCCTTCTTTCTGTTCCCCATTTTATTTTCCTCTGTACCCATTATTTCCTTCCTTCTGCTTTGGGTTGCATTTAGTATTCTCTTTTAGTCCCTCAGGTTACAAAGCTGTGGTCCTGAGTTGAGGTTGTTGTTTTTAATGCTGTGAGGGAGTTCAGGGATGGTCACCTCAAGATGTAGCACCACAGTGTGCTTGTTCTTTTACAAGGAAGGAACTCCAAGTGCAGCGGGTCCCGGGAGAGGCTTTTCTCTGTTGTTTCTTTGATTGGATTCTAGACGGCCAAGGGAGAAAACAATTACCCAAAGTCCTTTCTCTGATTTTCCATTAACTATACTGATTGCAAAAGGACCGACTCAATACCTCCACAGACTGTTGTCACACACATTTGTCTTCTATTTGGTCCCATTAGAAAGACAACCATTTATAAACGACCCTCTATTTTGTTAGCCAAACAGACTTTGTCCCAGGCCTTTGAATTCCCCTAAAGTCATTTATAAGATTGTCTATGTCCCCATTCTTGCCTTCCCCAATGGAAATGGGGGATACAATAAGCTTCAGGACCATGTTGGGGTGTAGGTAATAACATCCCATGACTGCCTTCTTACATGTAATAAATTTGCCTTTTATTTACTACCTGTTGATTCCAGTGCATCTTTAGGGACAGGGATTTGTGTGTGTGTGTGTGTGTGTGTGTGTGTGTGTGTGTTGATAGCTATATTTATAGCAGTAATTCCCTTGATATCTTATAGGGTTCTTTTACTGTGTTATGTTATCTCTTCTTTCATTTCTAGTATTTTTTGACTTTTCTTCTGACTCTTCTGAAATCCATTGGTTATTTAAGAAGTTTTTTGTTTGTTTTGTTTTGTTTTTGAAACAGGGTTTTTCTGTGTATCCTGGCTGTCCTGGAAATCACTCTGTAGATCAGGCTGGCCTCCAACTCAGAGATCTCTGCCTCTGCTCCCCCTCCCCGAAAGTGCTGGATTAAAGGCATGCACCACCACCACCCAGCTAAGAAGTGATTTTTGAAATTTTCATGGGCCTATGAATTTTCCAGTTTTATTTTTTATTGATGTCTAACACAACCCTTTTATGCTTAAAGGATGATAGTTACTGTTTTAAATATATATAAAAAATACATTTGCTCTGTATGGTGACACAGGCCTTTAATTCCACCACTCTGCAGACAGAGACAGGCAAATCTCTGGGTTCAAGGCCTGCTTAGTCTACATAGTGAGTTCCAAGCAAGCTAAGACTACACAGCAAGCAAGCAAACAAACAAACAAAAAACCCACAAAAAGATACATTTGCTTGATGATATCTCTTATTTTTTATATGAGGTACAGTTTTAAAAATTATTTTTTATTTCATGTGCATTCATGTTTTTGCCTGCATGTATGTCTGTGTGAAGGTGTCAGATACCCTGAAACTGGAGTCACAGGGAGCAATGAGCTGCTTTGTGGATGCTGGGAATTGAACCTGGATTCTTTGGAAGAGTAGCCAGTGCTCTTAGCCGCTAAGCCATCTCTCCACCCCTAAGATACATTTATATAATAATTATAGTTTTAAATTTGCTGAACCTTAATTTAGGCTTGACCTAGTTTGAGCTTAGGTAGGCATAGGGTTGGAAGTGAGTGACAGCTAACTTTGGGACTAGTTGTTGCAAAGATTGATGCCTCCTTCCATGCAGGTTGGTATGATGTGTAAATGAGACACTACTGACAAAATAAAGAAAGTTGTATTGTTGACCCATTAGCCACAAGAGGGGTTCCATTTTCCTGCCTCATTTCCAATAATATATAACAATGGGAACAGGTGACAGGGGAGGAAGATTCCCCTGTGGCTGGAGGGAGTGTCCCTTGTGGAATCAGAGTGGCAAGGTGCCTAGGCAAGGTGCTTAGAAAGCAGTGAGCAGTTCAGATGACGACTGACACCCAAAGTCTGTGCATTACTGTCTGCTCCGGAGCTAGCCTCCCTTTAATCTGCAGAAATAACAGCGCTATGAGGACAAAATAACCGACTCCCATTTATGATGTAGTTATTATTATTTTGTTGTTGGAATGGTGGTTTTTCAAGACAGAGTTTCTCTGTGTAACCTGGCTATTCTGGAACACACTCTGTAGACCAGGCTGGCTTTAAACTCAGAGATCCCCCTGCCTCTGCTTCCCGAGTGTGGGGATTAAAGGGGTACACCCCTAATGCCTGGCTGATGACGTGATTATTATTAGAAGAAAGCTTTGTTTAAAAGTCTAGAGTTGTGTTATCCTCTAGTGTAAGTTCTGCCTCTCTCCTTTTTTTCCTCCCCCCTTACTTATTTTAATAAGATATTTTTGTTTGCATACATATAAATAATACATCTTGATCATATCCACCCCACTACATCTAGGAATCTCCAACATATCTGTCTCTCTTTCATGACCACTTATAGGGTTCTCCCCCTATGAATTACAACTTGTATTTCCTGTTGGAATGCTGACTGATCTTGTTGGCTTGGCCTTGTGTAAGCCTTGTGCAGGTGACCACAGCTGCAGTGAGTTCAAGAAGACAGGATTTCCCAGCACTCTTCCCCATGCTCTGGCTCTTACATTATTTCTTCTGCCTTTTCCAAGATGTATCCCAAGTTGCACACGTGTATGTGTTTGTGTGTGTGTGTGTGTGTGTGTGTGTGTGTGTGTGTGTGTGTGATACAGATGTCCCATTAGGGCTGAGTACTCAACAGTCACTTAGTCTTAGCCTTTAACCATTTAATGAGTATACACCAACTGCTAATCACTGCCAAGAGAAGATTCCCTGGCCAAGATTGTGCGCACACACACACACACACACACACACACACACACACACACACACACACACACGACAATTTGATATGTCCATTTAGCAGGACAATAATAGTAGATTCCTCCCTTGGGCCTTGCGGTATTCTAAGCTATGAGCTTTTGGCCAGATTTTCAATACCAGGCGCAGAATTTCCACCTGTAGAGCAGGACTCAAATCCAATTCAAAAGCTGTCCCTATAGCTGCCATGCCCCTATTGTACCAGTGTGCACATCTTGCCTGGCAATTGGGTATAGTAGCATTCCAAGGTCATTGCTGGTAATTATGATGTCTTCCCCAATGGCCTGCATAGCACCTTCTGGCACTATAAAAGTTAGCCAAGAGGAAGTTTTTCAGCTTAATGTCTCCGTGTCCTGCAACCAAAAGGTATTGCAGCCTCAGCAATATGGTCTTACAACCTAGTCCTGGTGAGCATCTGATAGCAATCACAATATCCTGTGTTGTTTTCAGGACCATTGGGGTCTACCTGACTGGTGGCTTCAATGAGGAATGTCCCCATAGGCTCATGTACTTAAACACAGGGTCCCCTATAGGTAATGAATGCTATTTGAGGGTTTGTGGAACTTTTAGGAGAGGAGCCTTGCTGGAGGAAGTATGTCACTGGGGCTGGAATTTTGAGAGTTTATAGCCTCATCCTGTTTTCAATTTACTCTGTCTGCTCCCTGTGGATGGTGAGATATGATCTCTCCCTCTCTTTCAGCTTTTTCCTGCTGCTGCCGCCATGCTTTTCCTGCCATTATGGATGGCAATCCCCTGGAACTGGAAGCCAAAATGAATTCTTTCTTAAGTTGCCTTTCATCATGGTATTTTATCACAATAACCAACAAGTGACTAGGTGGTCATTCAAGAGTCTATTGTGTGTGTTTTGGTGAACATCTTTATTCAGCACTCAGGAGGCAGAAGCCAGCAGATTTCTAAACTTCTAGGCCATCGAGGGCTACATAGTGAGAGCCTATGTCAAAAGAGGGAGTGGGGGTGCTGGGTGGTGGGGGCGAATGTCTTTAATCCCACTACTCAGGGTTAGGGTTAGAGATGGAAGTAGGTGGATCTCCGTGAGTTGGAAGACAGCCTGGTCTACAGAGCGAGTTCCAGGGCAGCCAGGGTTACACAGTGAAACTCAAAAAACAAAACAAGGCTCAGTGGTTAAGAGTACTGGCTGCGCTTCCAGAGGTCCTGAGTTCAATTCCCAGCACCCACATGGTGGCTCACAGAAATCTGTAATGAGATCTAGTGCCCTCTTCTGGCATGCAGGTGTACATGCAGAGCATTGTATACATAATAAATAAATCTTTAAAAAAAAAAGAATAAAAAAACAGAACAAAAAAGAAAAAAGAAAGAAAAAGAGGGGTGGTGGAGGAGAAAGAGCTGATTGTCCAGTCTCCAAGTGGTTATTTGTATAGTTTCTCTGACTTCTTTTGCTACTGACTTTGTTTTATTCAAGAAATCATTTCAATTCTTTTGTACTTATTAAGACTGGCTTTGCAGCTAAGATGTGCTCCATTTTGGAGAAGGTTCCATGGTCTGCTGAAAGGAATGTGTTTCCTGCTGCTGTTGGATGTGATACTCTGTAAATGTCTGTTAAGCCCATTTGATGTATAGCGCAGATTTATTCTGAATTTTCTTTATTGATTTTTAGGCTGGATGACTATCTATTGGCGGGAATGAAGAGTTAAGGTCAGCCACTGTTATTGCTTTAATACCCATCAGCACTTTTGTGTCTACTAGTGTTTGTTGTTGTGAAACTTGGAGCCCCAATGTTAATTGTTCTCCTTATTGCTAGGTAGTCACCTTCTTTATCTCCGTGGACTAAGTTGGTTTGCTGGTACCTTGCCAGGTAACAGAATGGCTCTGCCATCATTTTTGGCTTCCATTTTTACATGGTAAATTGATGTCTATCCTTTCACTCAGTTTCATCTGCCAGTGAGGTTTATTTCTTAGAGATAGCAGAAAGCTGTGTATTGGTTTTAAACTTCTAAGCTAGTCTGCATCTCTTAACTGGAGGGTTAAGGTAGTTTATATTTAGGATTTTTGTTGTTGTTATTTTGAGACAGGGTATCTCTGTGTAACAACCCTGGCTGTCATGGAACTCACTCTGTAAATCAGGCTGACCTGGAACTCACAGAGATCCACCTGCCTCTGCCTCCCAAGTGCTGGGAATAAAGGTGTGCAACACCACTACCACCAGGCCTTTCTGTTTAGGATTATTATAGACTGGGGTTTACTCATTGTTTGAATTTTGTCGACTGTGTTCTGGTGTGTTGGATTGTTGGCTTGATTCATTTTCCTCCTCTTCTATTCATATGAGGGCTTTGCTGTTTGCTGTGCTGGACATGATGAGTTTTTCCATAGCTCTGGGTTCATCTGTTCCCCCCATGGGATTTTTTTTTTTCGTGCTTCATAATTGAGGCTGTCTTTATCCCTTCCGTGTTTCAGGTTCCTTCTGCAATGTTGGCGTCATGGTCATGACTCACTTCTGTTTGTGCTTGTCCTGAAATGGTCTTCTTTCTTGTCAGTTTTAAACATAACAGTGATCTTGGTTGGTGGTTGTTTATGTTAGGACTTGAAATAAACCATTTCATGCTTTCTTGGCTGAGAGTTCCTGCCGAGAAGTCTAACGTTATTTTTTAATCAATTCTTTGAGAATTTAATACATGCATACAATGTATTTTGATGATATTTACCCTCCATCCTTCCCCCTAACTCCTCCAAGACCCACATCTCACTCTTCCTACTCTCCCAACTTAAAAAGTAAAACTCTACCAAGTCCAGTTTGGGCTTCCCATATGCTAAGAGGTGTGGAGCCATCCATGGAGCGTGGTTAGCCTATTAGGACCACATCCTTAGGAGAACTGTGTTATGATAAATCTTTCTGACAAAAGCTGCCCGAGCCCTACTGCCACGTGGATGGACAAAATAATACAGAGACTTATATTATGTACAAATGCTGCTTGGCCAATGACTAGGATTCTCATCTGTTAGCTCAGTCTTATTTATCATAAATGTATATATTTTATAAGACTTATCTATCAGATGCCTTCCATTGGCGTCCTCCCTTGTTAGTGGATCACATGGCGCTGCTGGAGGAAGAGCCAAGGGGAAAAGGGACCACTTCCTGTTTGTCCTTGCTTAAATATGAGTCTCCTTGCTATGTCACTTCCTGCCTGGATCACCACTTTTCTATTACATTTCCCAGAATCCTCTTTGACTCCTAGTCCCGTCTAACTTGCTGCCTCATGGGCCAAACAGTACTTTATTCAACAATCAATAAGATGAACATACATAGTACATTCCCCGTCAGAACTGACTCCCCCCTCCCCCAACCAGCCAACAACTGAATAACTCCGTTGCTAGGGGTGAGAGCACATGAGCCTCTCATCCCTGAATAACATTTCAGAATAACACCAGATGTTATTCTGGTGTTATTCTGAAATGTTTACTTTCATAAGTGAGTAGGTACTTTAGTTGTATAGCTTTAATTTATTAATTATCATTGTGTATGTGCATTTATGATGTATATGTGTAACCATGTAAACATGGATACAATAGATTTCCTTACTTCATTTGTCTGATTGGTTATATTGTCCTCTTTGAAGTCACTAATCATTTTACAGGTATTGTAATTCTTCTCTAAGAAGTTTACCCATTTTAGTATCTTTGTATCCAGTAATTGAGGAGTTACAACCTTTTAGAGAAGTCATGTTGCTTGATTTTGTTGTTTTTATTGTATTTCTATGTTGTGATTTTATTTATTTATTTACTTCTGTTTTTCAAGACAGGGTTTCTCTGTGTAGCTCTGGCTGTCCTGGAACTCACTCTGTAGACCAGGCTCAGAGATCTGCCTGCCTCTGCTTCCTAAGTGCTGGGATTAGAGGCGTGTGCCAGAACCTCCTGTCTTTCTCTGTTGTAATTTGTCCATCTGTTGGTTTGGGTATTTCTCCCAGTTTTATTCAGGGATGTCCTTTGAGAGCACTCTACTCATGAAGACTTGGTCATGACCACCAAGAGGAGACAAATAAACTGCTATAACAACAATGACACCAAACAAGATAAAGAAGTACATTTAAAAACCATTACAAGACTGCCAAAAGTAATGGAGTGTGCTATCAAGCTAAAAATTATTAAGGATATATATATATAATATATATATAATATATATTATATATAATATATATGATATCAAATGAATGTGACAAATGACAGGAGTGGGGAGAGAGTTTAATAAAAGCAAGGAAAAAGAAGAGTGGAGAAGAATGTTAAGAAGAGAAAGAGGAAAAGCAAGAGATTTAAAAAACCTCCTAAGGGGGCTGGAGAGATGACTCAGTGATAAAGAGCCCTGGCTGCTCTCAAAGAGAACCAGGGTTTGATTCTTAGCTCCCACATAGTGGCTTATGACCCTCTGTAACTCCAGTTCCAGAGGTTTTGATGCTCTCCTCTGGTTTCTGTAGGTACCAGATGCATGTAGCACACAGATGTAATATACAGGCAAAACACCCATACACATTAAATAAATATACACAATTTAACAATAAAGTAAAAAAAAAACTCTACTCAGTGATAAAGATATGTAAACAAAACTAGATAAATGTAAGAAGGACAATAAAAAATAAAAGCTTTAAAAAAAAAACAAAAAACTTCGTAATGTGAATTTGATCCCTGGCACACACAGGGTTTAAAGAAAGAAACAACTCCCATGAGTTGCCCTCTGACCTCTGCCATGACACGTGCACAGGGGGCAGAAGCAAGTAGGTCTTTGTGCCTTCGAGGCCAGCCTGGTCTACAGAGTGAGTTCCAGGACAGTCAAAGATACACAGAGCAAAACTCTGATCGAAAAAAACAAAACAAAAAAATAAAATAAAGATACTGCTGAAGGTATAATAAAACGAAGAAAGGTGTAACCTGGAGGAGTGAAACCACACAAAAGAAACAGCAGAGCTGTTTTGTTCTGGATTCTCTGTAACTGGGATCCTCCAGGTGGACAGGGTTCAGCTGTGCCAGAGGGTTTCTCTCTTTCCTGTGACTGATACCCATGTTTAGGAATCTGACAAATACCGGGGATCCTTTAGAGTCGTCACTTCAGTATTTTCCCTTCATTGTTAACCAGGAACCTTTGCTGGCCACACTGGCTCTGCAGATTGTGAGCTGGGCAGGCTCATCCGCTCTCCCATGGATGTCCAGTTTGCACCTCGGGGTTGGCCGCTGTTGTCGTCAGGGGCTGTGTCCTGAGTGCACTGGGAAAGGAGAGGCCAACACAGCACTGAGGATGATACAGACAGACCTGTGCCCATAATTTCAAAGACCGATATAAACAACCCACGGGACGACGCAGCTGAGGACACTGAGTGGTCTGCCGGACTCTTGAGTCCTCAGTTGCAGCGACAGTGAACATGGCAGTAGACGGGTGGCTTTGCAGGTTGACCCATCTCTGATCCCAGTCTCGGAACTATCAGACTCCACAGTTATTCCCAGGTGATGTGATCAGCTCCTAGCAAATAGTGTAGCCCAGTTTAAAATAGTAGGTTCCCTTTCAAGATTGTGTCTATAGCCACAGCCCTTCAAGATACCGGGAATTACAAAACAAGAGTTCTGCGCTGCTGACCCATCATGCCGGAGGAGTCACGGTCTCACCAAAACCCACAGCAGGCTTGAGGCTTCTGAGAACTCTGAACTCGAGAGTCTCTTTGCCACCAATGCTTGCTGCTGAGGCTTCTTCATTTTCCCCTGCTGGGGCGCTGCATGGCTAGAGATGCCTTCTGCGTTTCTCGGCGATCCTAACACTCCTGTAATGTCGAATGCCCTACTCTTTATATCGTTACGTAGAGTCTATTTTTTTTCTTTTCCTGACTCATCCCATCACACACAGGCAGAGCTTCTCTGTAAGCCACCATCTTACCTGGAATGTGGGTACAGAAGCTCTGTTCAGCCTGTGTGGAAAGTGGCCACTAGGGGGCGCGCGCCACCTCCCAGGGTCCCTGCTACAAACACCTTAAGGCGTCTTGCCCTACAGTCTCAAGCTTAAACCATCCTCTGTGGCATTTTCCAAAAAGGAGGCTAGACGCCAGAAGAGAAGCTAATGAGCCTGCTCAGTTTGTCCCAGAGCAGGGTGGTCAGAGTATTTGCCGTTGGTGGCTTCCTTGGACCAGCTCAGGAATGTGATAGAGGGCAGTGTGTGTCTGTCCCTCTAAAGGTTTTCTCCAGGATAGGCAATTCAAGCAGATCCTCGGGGTATAGGGGAGCATATCACCTGTCCACCCCACACTTCTATCTCCCTTCAGACCCTTTGCTACCTCACTGGATTATATGGTATGTCCTGGGAAGGCCTGTGACAGACCACAGCTGGGCCGAGGATGTTGTGGTCATGACAGTCACTCACAGCATGAGGGTAGAAGACCAGAATATACCACCCTCCAAATATATTTCTCTCGCATATTTTGAGCTACTTATCCCGAGAGACTGTAGGCATGGGAGTGGCTCTGAAAGCCTGCTCTTTCATGAAATAAATTAATGACCACAAAGGAAATACATTTGCAGTTATCCCAGAAGGGGTTGTCCAGACCTTTATGGCCAGAGAGGCTTTCTCTTTTTAACAAGGCCAGCACTACTCTTGCTGTTTGTCAGCTGTCTCCCAGATGTCGGGTATCCTGGTTCCCTTCTTGAGCTCGGGTTGCCATGTAAACTCAAGCCATGGGACTTTTGTTCAAGTCTCATATTTTGGGTGACTGTGCAAACATTGGATTGAACATGATTTCTCCCCTGTTAATCTGCCTTCTGTTATTTTAATGTGTAGCCTAGCTAAAGCATCTAGAAGGATTGGCCGAAGGCATTTTTACTCCCCTCTAGGATTTTCTTGTTATTCTTTGTCTCATGGTTGAACAGAATTTGGAACTTGTTCTTCAGAGACCCACTGGCTAGTACCTTCCCCTTGCTTGCCTCAGTTTTTCCCCAGAGAGTTTCCTGGGTCTGGATGGGGTGGGTGGAGGGGTTTCTATGTGTGCCTTTAAACTCCTGCAATCAACCTTGAGTTAGCCAGGTGACTTTCCCTTTGTTCCCCATAGAAGGTGTTTGAGGTGGACTCATAGGCCCCTAATCATCTCTCCCTCCAGGTTTCTGATACCCAGAACTACACTGAACCAATAGCCTCCACCTTACCCACATTGATCAGAATAGCTACATGCCTGCGGCCGGTCCAGTCTAGACCCCAAGTGAGATCTTAACCTAGAAGGCAAAGACCCTGTGGTGCACCAATGACCCCTTCGTGAGCCATTTCCATGTCACCTTGTATCCTCTCTCTTAGGTAAACAGGGCTGGGACAGTAAATGCCCTCTCCCTCAAAGACCCAGACCAGGGCTCCCTGCCTCCCAAGGTCAGCAATTAGGGCCTCTTGACCACCCTGTCCCCATCTTTGCCTCCAGCAGGGCCCACGGCTCTCTCCTTCCTCTTTTCCTCCCTGCCAGGTCAATCCCAGAGTCCTCTTAAGCAACTGAGATCTCAAAGACCTGTCAATGATTGACCCAGCCTGTCACTGAATGGCCATCCTGTGCAGGATCCTGGAGCCTCCCCAGTCCGGTTTTCTGAAGGCCAGCATCCCAAAGGGCTACCTTGTTTCTCTGAAGTCACATCCCTTCTTGTTTCTCTCTAGCTGAGCCATTTAGCCACCTGCCACTTGTCTGCAACTCCATTCTGCTCCTACTTGTTCACCTACTCAATCACAATCCATACTCCTATCCATTGGACTATTTCTCGCCCATTCATGGATGCTCTCTCCCTAATGCACCCATCCACTCACTGACCCTCTCATCCTCTTCCTGGTCCACTCATCTGCTCACTGACCCTCTCATCAGTGGCTGGTCCACTCATCCCCTCACTGACCCTCTCATCAGTGGCTGGTCCACTCATCCACTCACTGACCCTCTCATCCCGTGGCTGGTCCACTCATCCTCTCACTGACCCTCTCATCCCCTTCCTGGTCCACTCATCTGCTCACTGACCCTCTCATCAGTGGCTGGTCCACTCATCCTCTCACTGACCCTCTCATCCAGTGTCTGGTCCACTCATCTGCTCATTGACCCTCTCAGCCACACACTGATGTACTCCTCCATGCACTGGTTCACTTCTCCAACTCACTGGTCCACTCATTCATCGGCTTGGGCACTGGGGGAAAGTTCATGTGCCTGCTTCCTCCTTCACACAATGTCTCCATTGCTGATTCTGATGACAGTCAACAGAAAAGCTCTAAGTGGGCATCAGAGACAAAGAATCAGAGGCACCAAATGCACATCCCGATGGACCACACGGCCATATTTCTCACACTTCTCTGGGCCTCGGTTTCCTTGTCTCAGAGTGGATTTCAACACTGGCTTCAGAATTGATGCATGTGAGGTGTTTCAGTTGGAACCCAGAGAATGGAGCTCAGGTCAGAGGGTTCTCGGAGACCACATTGTGGCTTTATTTGGCCTATCTCTTACCCTGTTTGATCCTTGATGAGCCTGAGACAGGCAGGGGCTCATCGCTGCCAAACAACAAGGCTATATTCCCCAGGTAGGTGGCCGCACCCCACCCCTGAAATGGAAGATGGTAATCAGCCACCTTCCCACGCACCCCGTTCCCTCTGCCTGGTTCTCTGAAGGGCACCTGGGGCTTCCTCGGGTCAGTTAAGGTACCCGGGGCAAGACCCAGCTTGCTCTCTCAGCTCTCTGCCAAGGCAGTTCCTCAGGACAGCTGCCAGAGGTGTGCACGGGCTTGAAGGGATCATTTAGCTCCTACCTGAGGCCCATTGACCACCAGGACCTAGACTCCTCATCCAGTTCCGTTCCTTCTCCAGGCCCAGGCTACCCACTTAGACCTGGTGGGGACAGCTCCCTCCAGCTCCTCTGAGTTTCCTGAAGGCATGAAGAACTTCATGTCTTTGGACAGGCTGACTGAGACCAGGCAGGGGAGGGAGAGGGTTGGATGATTTTTGTCCCTCACTCCTCGGCAGGCAGCCTGGCTAGGAGCCTGTGCAGCACACAGGGGACCATTGTAGGCTCCTTTAGGAAAACAAATGCTGGCTTGCTTGGGGGATATGGTGAGCTGTGTGTGTAAATTCTGGGGTGAGTCAGACCGCAGTGCAAATCCTCCGCACACTAGCCCTGTGGCCTTGGGAAAACCTTTGGTAAAAATCTTAGTGGTTTATGAACTACGTGCCTAGAACCTAGGAAGTGCTCTGTCATGAGGAATGGCACAATGCTGGGGGCAGTGTTTTGTCCTGAGAAAGCCCCCTGCCATTCAGCTCAGCCCAGCACCCCATACAGTCTCCTGGAGTGATGCCATGGGTCCCTGGTGATGCAGTGGGGGGGTACTGTCTTCCCTCCTCTGATTCCTTGGCTGGGCAATGCTGCCTGCCTCCCAGATAGGGATCCAGGCAGAGGAGCCGGCTTTTGTTATTGGCTTGCTTTACCAGGAAGCCAGCCGGCTTTGGTGGAGATGGACTAAGATAGATGGAGGGTGGGGTGGGGTTGGGGGGTGTATCTGAGCACCCTATCCACACCCTCTAGCTGCAGCTGCCACAGGCTGGGTACTTCCCCTGGCCGTGCTGATGACATGTGGCCATTGCTGTCTGGTCCCTATGCCACTTTTAACACTTAGGTATCTCTGTTTTGCAGTCCTGAGGGTCAAACCACTTTCTTACACATTGTACACGTGTTCTACCAGAATCATGTCCCCAGCCTTGCTCTACCTTGCTCTAGGCCTGAAACCTCTAGAGCACAGGGACTATGAATTTGTTATTATATTCGATCTTTATATCCTTGTTGCCCAGTAGAGTGACTGGCAATGAATGAATGAATGAATGAATGAATGAATGAATTCCCAGACCCTAAGCAGGGACATGGTGGTTATGCAACGCTTGACTTCACTGGACCAGACTGCAGGAATCCCAGCAGGAGAAGGGGACAAGGACAGTTTTTTTTTTTTTTTTTTTTTTTTTTTTTTTTTTTTTTTTTTTTTTTTGACTTATTTATTATGTATACAGTATGCTGACTGCATATATCCCTGCAGGCCAGAAGAGGGCACCAGATCTCATTACAGATGGTTGTGAGCCACCATGTAGTTGCTGGGAATTGAACTCAGGACCTCTGGAAGAGCAGCCCGTGCTCTTAACCTCTGAGCCGTCTCTCCAGCTGGACAGTTTTTAATTACAGGGGCATTCCTTAGCCTGAGGCAGGGGACTGCAGCATCGGCTTTGCCAGATACCCATCAAGATTCCTATGCTGCAGACCTGGCCCCCCAACGCTGTCTCTGAGTTTGCGCACATCAGTTTCACCTGCCTCAGTGGCTGATTGTTTTTGTCCAGGGCATCTGGGGAAATCGAAGTGCTTGTGACCTCTGCATCTGACACGTGACTGCCGTCCCGTCCCTCTCATGGAGAGCAGAGACTGTTAGCCATTGGCCTCCTTATCTCTTGCTCTGGTGCCTGGGGTCTGTCACGCAGACAAGCAAACTCTTCTGTCTGTTGGGCTGTATTTCCAGCGCCTGGTGTAAGATGGACGCTCAGTTAGGGCCTATGGAGTGCACAGATGCTTCTTATGGGCATAGTGGGTGCCAGCACCTCCCCAGGAAGCACTGTCAGTCGATGAGGGAGTCCAGGCTCCAGGACACAGAAAGCCACGGTAGAGCTGGGATTTTAGATCTGGCAGCCCCAAATCAGAGCCCTTTACCCACTCTGACCCACCCCATCCAGGCCCATGTCCTGGCCTTGGAGCTCCTGGTACAGGAGACAGAGCAACACCTGAGACACCATTCAGCCTTCTGATCCCTTTCAGCCTCCCCCCCCCTTTGACTCTTAGGCCCTGCAGCCCCACCCTCACCCCCTGGAGACTTCTCAGATTCACAGCCAGCTCTCTTTCCTGAGAAGCTCTGTCATAAACAAGGCAAGGCCCTGATCTGGCCTGCCTCTCCGCCCCCGGCCTTCCTCACCTAAGGGAGCCCCGGTTATAAATATGGGGGTCACACCTTATACTCAGCACCTTTCATCTGGGGTGCTCCTGGCTGCTGGGTGGCTAATTAAGCTTCTCCCTGGGTAGAGTGAGTAAGAGCTGACATCCC
The DNA here is from genome assembly GCF_003668045.3 of Cricetulus griseus. NCBI lineage: Eukaryota > Metazoa > Chordata > Mammalia > Rodentia > Cricetidae > Cricetulus > Cricetulus griseus. Next base: position 123,502,049 of record NC_048598.1, read on the forward strand.
AGCCTGGGGAGCTGGCCCTCCTGGGGAGACAGAAAAGTGAAGAAGCATCACCTTGGGCCGCCTACCTCTCTCTCCACATTCTTTGTCACGGGAACCTGCACACAGGTCCCCATTCTCTGGCTTATAATGAAGGTCATTATTGAGCGCTTACTATGTGCCTAGGGCTTGCTACACTTCTTCCACCTATTAAATGTTAACCACATGGGCTGAGCACCAGCTCTATTGTGAAATTGCACCCGTGGCTCCCATGATGGGGCTTGACTCCTGGCTGGCCAGAGGCCAGCGCTTCCACACATGACCTCATGAGAAGCCCCGAGTGCCTGGCACGGTGTCAGCACCAGAGAAGTGATGGCTGTTATTACTAATCTTCGGAATCTTCCGACGAGGCAGAATGCTGTGTTTTCCCATTTCCCAGATGAGGCAACTGAGGCTCGGAGAGATTACGACATTTGCTGGAGACAACACAGAATCAGGAGCTGACTTGAACTGGTTTGAATTGGAAAGGGAAGTTGTTTTTTTTTTTTTTTTTTTTTTTTAAATGTGTTCTCCTTAGCTCAAATGGCCTGGAGTCCATTGACCCCCCAAAGACTGCCAAACACTGGAGTGGTAGGGGCCCTGGACAGGAACTCTCCTCTCTCCTTTCTCCACAGCAGGGTGCTGGTGGGCTGAGCTGGACCATCTAATACACACATCCTAATCCTCCATTCTTCTAATGAAGAAAGGGACTGTGCTAGGAAATGCCTCTGTGCCGAAGCCTGAACAACAAAGGGGCTCTGGCTGGCACTTGCCCCATCCTCTTTTCCAAGTTGGTATGAGTACCCTGGGCTCATTGGGGAGGTGAATAAACAGGAGGGGTGGGAAGTGAGACTGCCCTCTATCGTGCCTGGAACAGCAGGGCAAGGACAGGGTGGGCTCATCCTTCGTGGCCCTCTTCACATGTCATAATTGAGAGACGAGTGCCAAGTATACAACAGGTGCTTAACAATGTCCCCTGAAGAAATGGGCCCTAGACAAAGCATAGAATGCACAGATGGGTAGTTGACATGCTGTCTTTTTACTGCTGCCCGACACAACTCATTCCATCAAATGTGATTCTCCTCCAGGCTTCAAGGAAGGGCCTAAACAAATCTGATTCCATGAGAAGTTCATGATCCATGAGCACGTGGCCGGGGTTCCTAAAGGCAAGATGTCATCCTGGGTGTGGCTAAGATCTCAGTATTCAGGATCCCTTTGGAAGAGTGAGATCCCTGGGTACCAGATGTCTGGACTTTGCCCGTTCTCTCTCTCTTCGGCCTTTGTCCTCTCATTCCTGGTACTGGGTTAGGTTCTCCCCAGGACCTTCCTAATCCCCCCTCCTAGACTCCACTTGATTATTTCCTCAGAAAGCCCTTTGGTGACAGCTTCCTCATCCTCAGTTTAAATCACAGATGCTCCTTGATGATTTGTAGTGAAGCCATGTCCCAACAAGCCCGTGAAAAACTGAAAATGCCAGGAAGTGTGAAAAGTGCACTCACTACCTTAACTTACTGAACATTGCCACTTAGCAACACAACACACCATAGACCACAGGTTGTTTTTCACTTGTGACTGTAGGAACTTCCTGCAAAAGAGTATTGTGTTTATTGCTAGTCCAGGGGGGAACCCAGAATTTAAAAAATCATTTGTGGTTTCTACTGAATGCAAATTATTTTTGTACCACCTTAAAGGTGAAATCATCGTAAGTTGGGGACTGTTTGTAGTTCCCTATTTATATGTCATCTTTGAATGCCTTAATGTTTCCCTTCATAGGAATTTGGAAACTTTTTCAAACTGGGGCCGGTGAGATGGTTCAACTGGTAACGGTGATGCACAAGCTTCATGACCCGAGTTTGGTATTAAAACTTTTTCAAGGGGCTGGAGAGATGGCTCCCCAATTAAGAGCAGTGGCCACTCTTCCAGAGGACCCGGGTTCAATTCCCAACATTCACATGATAGTTTACAACCATCTGTTATTTCAGTTCCAGGGGATTCGAAGTCTTCTTCTGGCCTCAGAGTGCATTGCACACATACGGTACACAGAAATACATACAGGCAAACACCCATACACACAAAATAAAATTTAAAGTTTTCAAGCGCAGTCTTAGATTTATGAGAGTGTTTAAACAAGCATGTCCTCTCTGCTGAGTACCGAATGGGTGGGAACTTTGTCAGGGTCACAGTTTATCCTCTGTACTTTGTCTGCTGGGCATATTGTATACTGGAGTGGATGATCGACTCCCAGCCTGGGTAAGCGAGCAGAGCTGGTGGTGGTTCCAGCACCAAGCGGCCAGCAGCAGATTTGGGATGAGCTGCCTAGGAAAGTGTGTTGCACACGCAAGTTGGAGAACCATCTACAAAGCACTTCCCCAGCTCTTTGAGCCCAGTTTGGAGGGTCCCTCACGTGCTGTTCGTCACACTGGCCACTGGAGGGCACTGTTGCCACGCCCATCGCCCGCTGCGCGGCGGGAAAGGCCCTGGGAGGCCTGCTGGGGGAGAGCGGCTGGGCGGCCACCGTTGTCAGCAGCCGCCGCCCGGGGCCGCAGACGCTCCGGGATGCCGAAGGGCCGGCAGCGGCCCCAAAGCTCCGTGTAGGTCGCCCCGCCGCGCCTAGGTCCAGAAGGTTCGCGAGGTTGCGGGACCAGGGGAGGAGGCTCGGACGGGCTGGGTGCCAGCGAGGGCGGCGGAACCTTGACCGCGGCCCCGGAGGCAAAGGGCAAGCCTCCGCGTGATGCCTGGGCGAGCAAAACAAGCCGGCCATCTTGGTGCCCTTAACCCGCTCCTGGCCGCTCTGGGCGCGGCCAGGAGTCCGACCATCGAGCCCCGCGGCAGGCCCGGGCTTTGGAAAGCGAAGAGCCATGGGCCTGGGGAGGAATGTCTAAGAATGGGCAGAAAACCCGAGGCCCTGGCACGTTCCTCGGGGTGTTTGGAAATGCTGTCAGTTAGCCATTAGCAGGCCGGGCGAGCGCTTCGGTCATTGATTGGATTTGTTCCAGTCGCCTCCTCGTTCTTTTTGCCCTATATTCAAAGAGCGTAAAGTCTCAGGTGGTTGAAGTGGGTCAGAGTGATCATCAGGCAGGATCAGGGTCCGAGACAAGGTGGTATTCCAGTGGATGCCCTCGGGTCACGCCAACCCAGGGTCAAGGACTGGCTGCCCCAGTGCTGTAAGCGGCCAGCTCATTACCAGTTTCTCAATCATTCTGATGCCATCTGAGGAGCAGAGGACCCCACACTGCTCCTCCTGGCTGCATAGTTTACACATGGGTTTTCAATCGGTTGTAGCTTTCATGTTCTAGAATATTCTTTCTTCTGTCAATTCTTCAAGGTCTGTCTTAAATATCAGACCCACCAGGAAGCCTTCCCTAATTTCCCCCTTTGTTTCAAGTGAATCTGTCTCTCTCTGGCTGACCCATCTACATACCATCATCAGGGCCTCCACTCCTTAGTCTTTGTGGCCGCACCCTCCCCTTTTGAGTGTCAGGCCCATCATGAAATTGGTCTTCCTTGTAAGTCATGCAGGAAAGGGTACCTGCAAGAGAATTACCAAGTGATTGAGTGGGTTTTAATCTGGATTTGGGCATAGTATTTGGGCAAGGTTCTCGTATGTTTTGAACAAAAGAAGATGTAATGGTGTTTTCTTAAACCCTGGGATGGAATCCTTTTGTGTGTTTGACTACTGAAAGTTATTTTGGATAGAAATGTCAGGGTGCTGTAGGAACCAGAACCATAGGTCTGAAGCAGGCCGAGAAGACGATGAATCTTTCAGAAAGCCTTTGTGCTGCTCTATAAGGCCTGGGCTGAAGACTAAGCTAATGATTCTCAATCTGTGGGTCTCCACCCCTTCAGTCATTTGTGTCACCTACAGGGAAACACAGATATTTACATTACAGTTCATAACAGTAGCAAAATTACAGTTATGAAGTCACAATGAAAATAGTTTTATGGTTGGGGTCACCACAACATGAGAAACTGTATTAAAAGGGCCTGAAGCATTAGGAAGGTTGAGACTTGAGGTGTAGGCTGAGGTGACAGGAGGAGGCAGGAAAGAATAGCTTGTGGCAGCTTGAAGAAGACTGGTGCCATAGGAAAGAGCCCCCTTTCTTCCTTTGAAAAGATGAGGCCGGAGTCCTCCCATGAAGGGCTCCTGGGAGCCGCTTCCATCCAAGCCTTGGCCACAGGTGATTTTCTGAATGCTCACTGAGGGGAAAACAGAGTTGATTTTGTTTATTTATTTAAGGGGAAAAATAAATGAGCTGTGATAAAACAATTTGCAACCAGGCCCCTCTGAGATTTGGGCTTTCACTTCCTTGATGGGACATAAAACAGAATGAATCCCCCTCTAAATAAAAGTGAAGTTAATAATCAGACAGCTCAAGCCCTGGCCACATCCTGTCAACTCCCTCCCTCTCAGGGCTCACTGTTTATAGCTGCTGAGCCCTCCCTCCTTCCCAGCCCAGAGCAGCTTAACTCTTTCCTCCTCGCTGGGGAATCCCCAGTCTGCAAGCCTCACACCTCTGGGGTTGATATGGCCTCAGTAAACGGTGGCTGTCTGTCCCTAGGTATGTCCATATGGGAATGTCCCCCACAGGCACCTGCCTTTTTGCTTCTGGCCATGTACTTAATTAGCCTAGCTTAGATTGTCTCACAGAAAACCCACAAAGTCCCCTTTCCATTCTAACCCAATGTGAAAAAAAAAAAAAAAAAAAAAAAAAAAAGGCAAGTTCACTGCCATTGGATCTTCATGCAGCCTTTTTAGCCTGGTGGTTTCTAGGAACTGTATTCTGATGGATATAGGCACAAGTGTCTGGGGTTTGGGGCCTGAGTTGGAAGCAGTACTCTGTGCCTACCACTCTGCTTCCTTCAGCTGCCTTTAGTGTGTTTATTTCTTCCAGAACTCCATGCAGTCAGCATTCATAGTCCCCATTGGGTTAGGGGCTCTGGCTGAGCCTGTTGAGGATTTTTTATTATTCTAAGCAACAGCTTTACCTGTAGGGCAAAGATCAGGCTTACTTTACAGAAATGAGCAGCCTTAAACGCCTTGGCCAGTGTTAAGCTAATAGCAGAGGTGGAGTTTGAAGTCTCGCTTTCTGACTACCAAGCCTGCACCCTCAGCCCTTGCTCTCAAGATCTCTTGGAGATTGCTTTCCCTGGAGCCAGGAGTTTAGGAATTTAGGATAATTTCAGGGATGCATTGCATAGGTCTCAAAGCCCAGGGGCTTTCTGAGACTATTCTAGCTGTGCTGTGAGTTTCTAGCTTTCTCCCCACACTAGGGGAGGCAACAAGAAGAGAGAGGGGTGAACTGTGGTGGCCCTTCCATCTTGCCTTCTCTAGGCTCTGGGACAGTGGTTGTAAGGCAAGATGGGATATAAAGCAAATTTTGCATCCCTCATCCCTTCATTTGGTTGGCATCAGGCCTCAGAGCGGGGGTTCAGACACAGCTGCTTCATCTGCAGTACCTTTGCTTCGGTCCCTTTATCTTTTCACTTGCAGGTTCCTCGCCTGAAGTCACAAGCAGAATTTCAGGATCCCATTTGCCGTGTGGCCTGAGGCAAGTGGCAAAAACTTTTAAAATGGTTGTGGAGGCCTCTTGCAGCCTCTTTATGCTGCCATGGCTACTGACTGTGAAAGCACGTCTCTGGCCAGGTCACTAGGCCCTTTGGGTGATCCCTCCTGTTCTTGAAGGTGTGTTGTACTGCCCCCTGCTGTGTGGAGGCCTTCATGCCTTGCTTGCCAGCCAGGGCAGCCCTTTCAGTATACCCCAAATCCAGCCTTTAGGGATGAGTTCATCTGTATGGCTCTACTTTGTGGGGGCTGGGGTGCATGTGTCATTCAAAGCCCTGGCTCAGAGCAGGCAGTGTCCTATTCATCCACCCCCAGCTCATTCAGCCAGAGGGAAAGCTCCCATCCTCCTGGGTGACATGTTCTAGACCAAAGGCTTCTCTGGGGAGGACAGCAGCCATGACTTCTCTAATGCCTGGCAGGATGCTAGGCCCAAAGAGGTTTGGAGTAGTGTACCTTTCTATTTAATTTTGGTGTTTAAGAAAAATCTTTGGCTGGGCAGTGGTGGTGCATGTCTTTAATCCCAGCACTTAGAAGGCAGAGACAGGCAGATCTCTGAGTTCAAGGCCAGCTTGGTCTACAGAGTGAGTTCAGGACAGCCAGAGCTACACGGAGAAACCCTATCTCAAAAAAACAAAAACAAAACAAAAAGATCTTTGATAGCCAAGGATCATGGCTCACACCTATAATCCCAGCATTGAGGCAGGAAGGTCACTGTGAGTCTTTGGCCACCCTGAGCTACAAAATGAGATACAGGCCCTGTCTGAAAAGGAAAACAAGTGCTGGCTTTGGCAGCAAATATACTGAGACAAAAACCAAGTAGGAGAAAAAGAAAGGGGGAGAACATCTATAACTTAGAGTGCCCAAGATGGGGGGTCTTCTGCTAATAGCTTTAGAGGCCAAGGCTGCCATCTACAGAAAACAACTTGCCAGATACACCACTGACACTACTTTCTAGTGACAGGTGCCACAATATACTAAGCTATTTACCTTCACACCCTTGGAGGTGCAGTATGTGTGATTCTCCCCATTTTCCTGAAAGAAAAGGCTTAATAGCTTGTCTTTTACTACAGGGGTTAAAAAAAAGTCACTAATTTCACGGAACTCAAAGCAGTATAAAAATTAGATGTGCTCCCCATCCTGCAATGGCCCAGAGATGGTGAGAGAAAGTGTCCTATTCCGACCCTGGGTAGAGCTGTCCTGTCCCTTCTGTTCTTGACATCTTTATGGCCTCATCTTTAGTCTAAGACAATGTATATAGGAAGTAGTGTGTAGCAAGATCCAATAAGACAATCATTGAGTTAAAAAAAAATCATTCCAGCTTTTATGAACTTAAGACATCTTATTTGGGACAATTTTAAACATGCACAAGAGACAGGGAAATATTAAACAAACAAACAAACAAACAAACGGGCCCATTATCCAGCATCAGCATCACCGGCTCTCTGCCATGCTTTTTCACTTACACTCAGCCACCTCCTCCCTGTGCTATTTTTTGGGGGTTTTGTTTTGTTTTGAAATATGGGGAAGCCCCCACACATGCTAAGCACCTGTTGTTCCACTGAGCTACATTCCTAGCCTCATTTTTTTTGTTTGTTTGTTTGTTTTTGGTTTTTCAGGACAGGGTTTCTCTGTGTAGCTTTGGAGCCTAACCTGGCACTTGCTCTGGAGAACAGGCTGGCCTTGAACTCACAGAGATCCACCTGCCTCTGCCTCCCGAGTGCTGGGATTGATTAAAGGCATGTGCCACTAATGCCCGGCTTAGCCTCACTCTTAATGTTGAAAGAAATCTTGTATATTAGATCTTAGTCTACATTTAAAAAACATCTGCAGTAAAAATAATGTCAGTATGGGCCACTGAGATGGCTTAGAGGGCAAAGGCACTTGCCGCCCAGCCTGCTCATCTGAGTTTGATCTTTAGGACCCATAGTGGAAGGACAAAACCTCCATGAGTGCTGCAGCATATATATACACCCCTCCCCTAAAAATAAGTGCAACAATGAATAATAAAAATAACGTAAGTATGGGGACCTATTATTCATCATGTCACTCACAGAAGGACCAGGTTTTCCATCCATGAAGAAATGCCTGGTTAGTGCGTCTCTGAGAGTAATGCTACTCTAAGCTCACTCCAGCTCCGGTTCTCTAACAGGCCTTGTGAATGGGTGATGCTAGGTCAGTATTGCTGAGTTTCATGTGAACATAAACACACACAAAAATGGGGTGCAGCCATGCTGAGTTAATGAGAGGAGACTAGAGTGCAGCTCCTATATCCCCCCACACCCTGGCTTTGGGCAGTTGTCCTTGGCTTTCCCATCTAGTGCTACACCTACCAGCTGCCCAAACCTCCTCTGGGGACCCGACTGTCTCTCTTGCTTGGGATACTTGGTTTTGCTCCAGTGGCTCCATGGAGTCCTCCCTGGTGGGGCTTCCAGCCTCCTCCTTGGCCTTGTCAGTTACTTGCTTCTTAAAGCACAACAAAAGTTGACTGGCTTGCTTGGGGTCTGCGGGTGTCACACTCATCAACTGCATGTCAAGTGCTTTGCTCATTTGTCCTTACAGCAGCCCCAGGAGATCAGTGTCATGGTTACTGTTTTTCTCAAGGAGGAGACTAGGGGAGGACATGTAGGTCCCTTGGCTGCCCAGAAAGTTGCAGGGCCAGGATTTGAACACAACCTGTAATATGATGATTCCCAATGTTCTGAGTCATTTGAGAAACTATCTGGCAACTTGAATTTTGACCAGGTCCGTTGCTTTTTGAGGCCCAATCTCAAAAAAGCTGAAATCTGTAGTTGCTGTGTTCACATCTTGAGAACAGAGAGTAAGGTTTATGCATAGTGCTTGGGCGATTAACACATTTAGGTCATCTGGTCCCTGATTTCCTGGTTTGTCTTTTTTTGTGATTAAGTAATAGTTTGAGTCAGAGATCCTAAGACTGTGATAGGTTTGGAGGTTGGCAGGGATAGGAAAACACTGAGTTAAGTCTGTAAGGCCACTGCCTAGACATTATCCCTTCTGTACTTTTTATCACATCTCCCAGCTTGAGGTAGATGAAAACGTGACATTTGGCATGTACAGAATCAGGGTCAAGTACTTCAGAACTCTAGGAGGAGGGTTGGCCTGGGCCCTATCTTCTTTATCCCAGGGGATCAGAGTTCAGCCCTTATGCCTTTCCCTAGGCTGAACCGAGGAGGGGCAGTTTTAGATGGCTTTGTGAGCCACCTTTTTACTGGATCCCTGCCCAACCAATCAGAGGAAGCCTGGCTCATTGATGCTGGGGCTTAAATGAAGCCCTTCATGTTCACTGTGTCTGTTCTGCTTCTGATTTCTCAGAGCCCATGATGCCCTAAGGAGGTAGAAGAGTGGCCAGCGTGTGTCTGTTAAGGAAACTGGAGAAAAGGCAGTGACCGAGCAACAGAAGAGGGGGAACAGGGAGTGACGGAGCCCCATTCACCAGAGGGAGCAGATCTGTGACTTCTGAATTCTTCTGGGGTCCCCAGACATAGGCATGGAGGGTAAACTTCCACTACTGTTTGTCACCCCTTGCAAGGAGAAAGGTAGGGCTCAACTCGCTCTACAGAATGTCTAGAAATCAATTTAAACCCTCTGTTATGTTGTTTGCAATTGCTGGGACCCCCTGGCTTTGCAAAGAGATGAGATGGCATACCAGTCCTCCATAAGATGATTTTCTGGTGGCTAATTCAGTAGGTTAGGCTAGCCTGTGCTAACTCACAGAGAAGAAGAGCCTTATACTCCCAAGTCTAGCACGGGACTCTGCTTAGATACACCATGGAACCTTCCCCAGGGTGCCATGATCGAAGCAGCCAAAGTTCAAGTTGAATGCACTGATTTTTGGCCTTGCTTTAGGAAGACAGGCCCTCACTCCACAAATGATCAGTGGTAGGAGCGACTTGGGAGAATCGCAGGAAAAGCAAAGACAAGAAAGGAAGTTGGCTTTCTTAGGACTGTCCTTGCTTAGTGTTCAGAAGAGTCTGAAGTCCCTCCTAAAAGCAACAAGACCCCAGAACATCCCTGAGAGTATTTGGTTAGGATCAGAATTCATCCATTCCCCCTGTTCTCTCCCAGCCCCCACCCTGTTTACTTTTATATTCTTGTTTTCAGAATATTTATAACTATTTTTTTTAATCACTCCCAGGTCCCTTCCCCACCTTGCTCTGCCTTGGCCTGTTTCCAGGCTTTGCTCTGCCTTCCTTGTCTATCTGGATTCTTGAATGATTTATTTGCCTGTTTCTTGAATTTATCCCTCCCATTTCTTAGCTTTTGTTTTCTTTCCCCCATTTCATTCTTCCTCATGCAGCTTTCCTGGGGCTGTGCAACATTTATTGCTGCTCATGTGTCCGAGTAGAGCTGGCATGGGGGAGGACTGCAGCCAGCAGGCAGGGGCCGTGGTGCCAGAGGCCTTGGGAGCCTGGAGATGTTCCCCTTAGCCCTGATGCCCTGGAAGAGGAGCCCTCAATCAGGCTGATGCTAGCTGCCAGACCCTGGCCAGGGGTGGGGACAGATGGCATTTCCTGCTCAGTGTGTGGGCCTAGGCTCCATTATCTGGGTGGATGGTAAGGGTTGACAGGCCTCAGAGAAGAGGTAGGAGCTGAGGGTGGTGTCCTTTTGGGAAGATACTGTCTGCAGAGCTCATGCTGGAGGTGAGGAAGAACTTGAAGCAGAGGGGTCTGTCTCTTGGGAGAACTCTGGTACCCTCTGACACCCCCTCCCACTGTATGCTGATACTGTTCTTGCCTCTGGGCTGAGGAACTGAGAAGACAGGCAGCTTCCCACTGGACCCCAGAGACCCACCGCTGGTCAGCGGGCATTGTGATGCCCAAGGCTACTGGCCACTGGGGAGCAATTCAGACCCTTCTGTGGGAGGCTGAGGGTCAGCCTGGGCACTGATGGAGGCAGGTGGCATTTCTTGGTGGGTGTGGTAGCAGAGAAATCCTAGAAGTTGCAACCGCACCCCTCTTGTCTGGAGTGACAGGGGAGTGGCCTGAGCCCTGCTCCCCAGCTGTCCAAGGCAAATTGACTGGAGTCCATCTGGCTGTCTCCACCAGCTCAGGCTCACTTCCCAACCTGGAACACCAACGCTGTTGGGCCCTAGATAAGTCCTCAGCAAGCCCAGCAGAAGGCATGGCTGCATCAGGGTTCTACCTAGGCACACCTGGAGCTAAGCTGCATCAGGGCTGGAGTACCCAAGAGCAGCAGTAGGTACTTCAGGACCACCTTGTCTTTCTAGGTTCTGTGACAGTGGCCACACACTTCTCTGATGAATGTCATTTAGGGACTCCTAGCCATCACAGTCATGCCTGTTCTCTTTCCAGAATCTCCATTATTAATATAGTTATCCATTCACAGTGTCCTCTGGCATTCCAGAAGAGTAGTTCTCAACCTGTGGGTCACAACCACTTGGAAAGTCGAATGACCTTTTCACAGGGGTCACCTAAAACAATCAGAAAACACAGACATGTATGATTCATAACAGTAGCAAAATTACAATTATGAAGTAGCAACAAAAATAATGTGGTCAGGGGTCACCACAACACGAGCAACTGTGTTAAAGGGTCGTAGCATTGGAAAGGCTAAGAACCACTCTTCTAGAATATATTGCTCATAAAAAGGCTTGAGAGGCATCTCTGCTTGCGTTTCATATCTTTGTATTTTTCTAGGCTTCAGCCCTGGAGTACAACTCTTGGGGTCCCAACTCCTTTAAGGCTGTGAAGTCATAAGCCACAAGAGTCTCCAGGCCCTTACCCCTAGACTCTGTCAGCTTGTTTGCTCTCTGCTTCAAGGCAGACACGCCTCCTCTATATCTGCGTCTGTCAGTATCCATATCAAATATACAGAGTATAGACTCAACAGTGGGAATGACTGGGACATATGTGCTGAGTTTTCTAAGACCCCTCAATAGGACAGGAGAACTGGAGACCAGGAATCAGCCTCTAATGTTGGATCATTGGTAGGGATTAGGATCTAGCAGTCCTTGGCCCTCCCTGCTTGAGCCCAAGTGCAAGCTCTGTCCATCTGTCTGTGCCTCCACTTCCTACCACCTCCTCCATCTTGCCTCTTCCCACGCACCATGTTGTATAAATATTTACACCCCCAGGAATCTTCCTCCAGCTGCTTCCCTGGTCCCTGGGAGTGTTGTTCTCTCACTTAGCAGCTGCAGCAGATCTGGTTGCCTTTGGTCAGACAAGGGCAGACCCTGGAGTGGGGGCCCATGGTCCCCCTCTCACCCGGGGGTAGAGTGCAGTTGGCAGAAGCAACATTGAAGAGGTCACAGGGCTGTGACTGTGGCCCAGCTCTCCCTGTTAGCTAGCTTCTCCAGCTACCCCTGCCCCCACTCCCAGCTGTCCATGGGCAATTTGCCAAGAGCTGTGGACCCCTGGTCTGGCTCTGGAGGTTCTTGAAGAAGTGGCTCTCAGGGTTGGGTATCCCAGCCTTCTAGACAGGCATAGTCCCAACAGGCTGACACCAGGATAGAATAGTAGCTCGGTTTACTTTTGAGCACTTCACACTTACTAGTGTATAGGATGGTCTCCATCTGCCCTGAAGACCACCCCGAGATCAGAACAAGAACCTGCTGGCAAATCTCCATACTGGGCACCACTTACACTTTTCCTCAGGTCATCCTTACCTCCCACTGGTCCCTAATGGGGGTAGGAGGAGGGCCCTGCCCCCATTTTCCTTGCTGACCCGGGGAGGAGTTTGCCAGGGAATCTCACAGGCAGGTCTGGTGCAAGGTACTTACCTCCTCACATTCTCTTGCACTTGTTCAGGCTTTGAGGGCAGGGGGTTCAGAGCCTCCCCGTGCAGAGAGCTTCCTGCACTGCCTTGGGTGGTGGCAGCCAGAGAAGGCAAGCTCTGGCCTTTTCTGGTTCAGCTGGAGTCAGCATGGATGGATAGTTGGTCTTTCCCATCCACAGTGGGTGTATAGGTCACCTCCTGCCTCATCCCCTCCCCTCCCCACCTCAGTTTCCCCCTTCTTTCAGAGGTAGTAAGCGTGTATTCTGTAACTGCTCTCAAACAGCTCAAACCAGGTTTTAGAAAATCAGTGTGGCAGATATGAGTGCAGTTGGAAAAGGCATCAGGGACTATGGAGAATGTGGCTGCAAATGCTTTGGGGAAGCTAAAGAGGTAACCAGGGTAAAGATGACTTTCATATGCATCAAACCCTAAATTTAAGTACAGTCACTGCAGGTGGGTACCCTGGATTGGGTGGGGACCAGGGACAAAGGGTGACCAAGTTTCCACACACCCACACTTGTGCTGGAAAAGAAACAAATAGCTTAATCTTTTTTTCCCACCCCTTTGGGAAGGGGAGAAAAGCTGCTGCCAAAGGTGCCAGATGTGACCACAGTGCTGGGTACGCAGGGTACAGTTTAACCACCCCCAGGCATTGTAAGGTGGAGCAGGGGGCTGTGGGCTGGCTTTGCTCTAACCAAGAGGAATGCTTAAGGAGAGGGTGGGAAACTGGCTCAGAAGCTGCAAGATCTTTCTGCTGCCTGCCTGTTCAGACCCCAGAGTAAAACAAAACTCAAATAAAAGTTGGGCCTGACAGATATTAATACAACAGAGCCAGGGATGCTGTACACACAGCCACCATCTTTCCCCTTTCTGTTTCTAAAAGCGGCTGACATAGCTTCATGAAACCACCCTGCCTATCTGAGGTCCAAGGTTCAGAGCAGTGGGGTTTTCACCCAAAAGCTCTTCATTTTCAGAGCCGAGAGCTTTGTTTGAATTCTGTTGGGAGTGGGATGCTTTCGATTTAGAAGTCATTCTTTTACCACAGTCACCTATTCTCACAGATGAGTGCTTTGACACTGTAAAAGTCTTGCTAGAAAGCCTGGTCTGTAAATGCTCTGCAGCTTCAAATAGCCGACTGTGGGCCGGTGCCTCGGTGGATCTGTTGGGGTGTTTATTCTCGGATTATTTTCTGAGCATATCCAGCCACGTCCCCTGCTGTCTGTCAGGTAGGGAAGTAAGCTAGCTAACAAGCCAGATGACAATGGGATCTTCACTTCTTCCCAGGAGTTCTTACTAAGGGCCTACTATGTGCTGGGCACTATGCCAGCACTAGGCAGACTGAGTTGAGAGCAGAGAAAGCCTGCTTTCTTGGCACCTCCATCTTACTGGGAGAGGAGACATTAAAATGTTGAGTGGCTAAAGACAACTAGCAAGGGACCATACTTAATGCAGGAAGATGGAAGTTTTCTTCCTAGGATTAGGAACAAGGTGAGGAGGGCACACCTGCTCAATATCAACAACACACCGGAAAGGAATATGTTATCTCTAATGTTAAAAGTGAAATCCCAATCAAAATCTCCCAAGGAATCTACCAAAAAGCTCTTCATATTACTGAAGTGATTTTTATAAGCTGATAGGAGACAAAACACAAAATCAACTCTATTTCTATAATGAGCAATAAATGACTCGAAACAGATTTAATTGCAAGAGTTAAAAAAATGAGATCTCTTAAGGTAGAAAGCTAACAAAATAACCACATCTATATACTAAGAAACACTACTAAGTTGTTATGTGGCACAGACTTGCTATCCTAGAACTCAGAAAGTGTTGGAGGAGCATTGTTTTGAATTCCAGGAAAGGAAACCCCAACCAACCAAACATAAAAACACTCATTAAATAAATCAAGTGTGTGTTGGGTTTAGCTCAGTGGTAGTATGTTCTTGGCATGCTGGGTTCAATCCCCAGCAAGCTCCCATTCCATCTCCCACAAATAAATACATATACCATATTCATGGTTAGAAAATCTTAGAAGCTACTTTTTTTGTTTAATGTGTGTTATTCTAGGGGTTGAACCCAAGACCCTGTGTATTGAAATATGGTGGTTTTAAATGAGAACTGTCCCCATAGGCTCACATATGAATACTTGGTCTCAGGTTAGCAGTGCTGTTTAGCGAGGTTACAGAACTTTTATTTATGATTAGTGCCTTGCTGGAGAAAGTATGCCACTGGGGTGAGCTTTGAGAGTCTGTAGCCTCGACCCCCTTTCCATTCACAGTCTCAGCTTCCTGAGTGAGGAAACGTGACCAGTCAGTTTCATGCTTCCCCGTCTGCTGCCCTGACTCTCCCACCATCATGGACTCTCCCTCTGTAACCATAAGCCAAACTAAACACTTTCTTTCCTAAGTTGCTTTTGGTCATGGCATTTTATCATAGCAAAAGAAAAGCGGACATCCTACCATTGAACCACACCCCATTTCCAAGTTACTGAACCACACTCCCATTTCCCAGTGGGACATCTTTGCATAGATAAGACAAAATGATTCTGAAATCTATATAAGAAGGCAAAGGAATAAGGATAAAATAATCTAAAAAATAAAACGTTGGAATACTAGCCTTTGATTTTTTAAAAAAGATTTTATTTATTGATTGATTATATGTACAGTGCCTGCACAGAAGAGGGCATCAGATCTCATTTCAGATGGTTGTGAGCCACCATGTGGTTGCTGGGAATTGAACTCAGGACCTACTGGAAGAGCAGCCAGTGCTCTTAACCTCTGAGCCATCTCACCAGCCCCTAGCCTTTGATTTTAGGGCTATTATAATTGAGAATGGTTGGTATTTATGACATCCAAACTCATACAAGTACAGCATCTGAGGTTTTGAAAGACAAGACAATTACATGGAGAAACTGAACTCTTTAGCAGTGCTGGGACTGGGCAAGCACAGACAAAACAAAATAAGGAACTTCAACATGAGTCTCATGTCTTTCTTTAAAAGATTGATTTATTTTATGCGTATGGTTGTTTTGCCTGCAGAAATGTCCACGTACCAAGTGTGTGAAATGCTTGCAGAGGCCAGAAGAGGGCACTAGAAAGCATGTGGAGGTCAGAGAACAACTTGTAGTCTGCTTTCCCCTTCCATTTGGGCATGAACTCAAGTCATTAGACTTCATGGCAAGCACCTTTACTTGCTGAACCACCCCACCCACCCAAACACCAAGGGTCTTAGAAGGCATCTCCTACAGACAAGAGGGTAACTACTATAGTAATGTGGGAAACAAAGGATGGTAGTTCTCAGGCATCTAGAAAACAAGTAGTGAGGGTTGAGGGTGTGGCTCAGTGTAGAGTAGCCTAGAATGTATGAATCCCTGGGTTTTATTCCAGCCCAGGAAACAAAGACAGAAGGAAAGAGAAAACAGTTAGATAGCAGAAAGTCCCCTTCACTACTGATATTTTAAATGCAAGGAAGTAAACTCTTCAGTCAAAGAGAGATCAACAAAATGGATAAGAAAACCTATGACTCAACTACACATCACTTAAAAAGGACTCATTTTAGGCGCTTGTGGCACACACCTTTAATCCCAGCACTCGGAAGGCAGAGGGAGGCAGATCTCTGAGTTCAAGGCCAGCCTGGTCTACAGATCGAGTTCCAGGACAGACTCCAAAGCAATACAGAAAAATCCTGTCTCGAAAAACAAAACAAAACAAAAAAGCCCCCCAAAAACCAAAGGACTCACTTTAGATCCAAAAATACAAATAGATTGAAAGTGAATGACAGAAAAAGATTCCTCAGGGGCTAAGGACATATGAGGCTGTGGGTTCAATCTCCAGCACCAACAAACAACAGAAAAAGAAAAAAGACAGCAGACAGACTTTAAGAGACTGTCTTAAAGGTGGGTTGACAAGCTGAGTTCAGTCCTGAAGGTTGTCCTCTCTGACTTCTACATACCCATGTCTCTGACAGACACACATGTGTGCGAACACACACAAACATAAACAAGAATTTAAAAATTAACAAGTTTCTTGTGTTTGAATAGTTTGAACATGTCTAGAATAGAACAGATTATAGGAGACTAGGAGATTATATGTTAATAAAATATTCGAGACAGCAATAAGATAAACATTTGCTAATAACATAATTTAAAAATATACAAATTCTAGAAGAAAGCAGATTTTGTTTTCCAACAGAACCGAGGCTATGGTTTCATACCTGTGCCAGGTCCATCCTCTGCCACTCACATCTATGCCCTCTGCCACTGAACTCTGTTCCTAACCCTCTAGTTTTCAGTGTTTGAGACAGGGTCTTGCTAAGTTACCCAGGCAGGCCTTGAATTTGATCCTCCTTTTTTGCACTCCATATTAGCTGGACTGCAGACCTATGTCACTAGGCCTGGCAAAAACAAGATTTTAATGACTTGGATTGGAGGGCACTCAGCTGTGAACCAAAAGCATGATCCACAAGAGATAAAACTGATAAATCAGAATTCACTAAAGTTAAATTTTTTTTTTTTTTTGTGAAAGATACTTTGTTAAACGGATGAAAAGGTAAGGTTCAGGCTTGAGAAAATATTTGCAAATCACATGTCTGACAAAGGAACTGCATCTAGAATATATAAAGAGCCTGAAAATCTCAATAGAAAGAAAATAAATGACCCAGTTAAAAATATGTTAAAGACTTGAATAGAGGCCACACAGGTGGCAGCTAAACAGACAGAACATTGTTTAATGTGGTTAGCTATTAGAGAAATGTGAATTGAATCATAATGAAAAAAAAAAAACAGGCATGGTGGCTCAAACCTGGACTCTTAACACTTGGGAGGCTGAGTCAGGAGACATGCCTTGAGGCTGAGGTCAGTTGGGATTGCTTAGTGAATTCTAGACCAGTCTGGGTCCAGTAAGCCTTTGTCTCCATCCAAACCAAAACATGATGGTATATCACAGTATTATCTCTTAGGATGATTAAGATACATTTACAGCCTCAGTAAAGCAACTGGAGACTCATACATACATATTTTAGAGATGCAAAATTGTAAAAAAACCACTCTGCAAAATGGCTTGGTAGAGCTGGGTGTAGTAGCACACACCTTTAGCCCTTACACATGGTGGTTGAGGCAGGTAGATCTCTGTCAGTTCCAGGACAGTCAGGGTTATGTGGAGACTGTCTCAAAAACAAAACAAAAGGCTTGGTAGCTTTAGATTTTAATGTACAACTACGATATGGCCCTAAAAATCTCATTTTTAAAAAATTTCTCATAGGGAAGAACTATGCTTTCATACAAATTTGTATATGAATATTTATTGAAGCTCTAGTTCAAGCCCAAAGCTGGAAATAACCCAATGTCCCATAGGTTCTTGGTAGTCAAACTAGTGTATACTCATCAATCAAGATGCTATTTGTCAAACAGCAGGGAATGAGCTATCAATATATGCAACATGGAAAAATCTCAAAGGCAATATGGTATGAAATATGTAGTGTCTGGCTCTATTTATATGACATTCTAGAAAAGACAATATTATTGTGATTGAGAACATATCAGTGGATGCTAGGGATTAGGGATGGAGCAAAGTATGACCACAAAGGTAGTCTTTTGAGGGCTGATGAAACTGCTGTAGCTCTGACTGTAATAGCCATTACATGAATCTACTCTTCACATTCGCAGATACATACATCAAACAAAAATCAACTTTACTGTCTGTTAAAAAAGTAAAAACAAGGGCTGAAGAGATGGCTCTGAGGTTAAAAGCACTTGCTGCTCTTCCAGAGGCCCTGAGTTCGATTCCCAGCAATCACATGGTGGCTCACAACCCTCTGTAATGAGATCTGGTGCCCTCTTCTGAGCTGCAGGAATCTATGCTGCAGGCAGAACACTGTATACATAACAAATAAATCTTAAAAACTAAAACAAACAAACAAAAAATAAAAGAAGGGACTGGGGAGATGGCTCAGCTGTTAAGAGCACTTGACTGCTCTTCTAGAGGTCCTAGTTCAATTCCCATCAACCACATGGTGGCTCACAACCATTTGTAATGGGATCAGATTCCTTCTGGTATGTGTGAAGATAGAACAGTCATATACATAAAATACACGAAGAAATAAATCTTTAAAAACAAAACAAAGCTAGGACTGTGAGCTATCATATTGAAACTACTCAAGGAAACCAACATTCTGTGAACACATACATGAGAGAAGACATACTCTGTCTTGGCGAGGTAGGTGTGCAGCCAAGAATGTTTTCCATGGGAAGTGATGTTTGAGCTAGGGTCTAAACAGTGATTAGGAAGTCAAGCATAATTCTGGCACCTGGTTGAGTTCAAGGTCATCCTCAGCTATAAATTGAGCTTGAGGCTAATCTTCATGAAACTGTCTTAAAAATGAAAAAATATTCTTAACCAGGTGTGGGGGTCGGCAGTAGGATGTCTGTGAGTTAGAGGCAGCCTGATCTAAACAGTAAGTCCAGGACAGTTAGAACTACATGGAGAAACCCTGTCTAAAAAAATAAAAAAAAAATCTTGGGCCAGTGATTTCAGACAGGATTTGCATGTGCAAAGGCCCTGGGGTAGGAGGAAGCTGACTTATTTTCCTTTAAATAAGAGCACAAGAGAATGACCTGGAGGTGTGGAAGTGACAGTGAAAGCCAAGGTCTGGTTTCTCTATTTTGGTCAATTGTTCTAATCAGGCCAGGGCTGGGGATGTACAACCACTAGTTAGTGGTCTGTTTCCAACTTCTCTTCAGGGAGCTGAAACAATTAACCTAAGAAGGGAGGTCTAAATACCCCATTTAGGAACCAGCAAGACATTCTTTCGGCAACAACCAAGGAGTCCTAGTAAGAGGTATCTTCACCTTTATTTTTTCACCTCTTTTTAAGGACGCAGCCCCCAGGCAATGCTGCATTTACAGTAGGATCTGGGTTGGCGTCTCCTGGGGACTCTGTCTGCTTCTGGGGGACAAGACAGCTGAGCTGTGTTCACTAAATGCTTTGAGGTGCTTAGGACTTGGAGACCTCTATTCTAGGTCTAGTGTTTGCAGAAAAATCCCCTGCGTCTAGTGTTTGCAGAAATACTTGTGGTAATAATCAGAATATTCAGAAAAGTTACACAACAGGTTCCCATGCCACAGCCTAACCCACTTTATAGTCTTCCCCAGGTCCACCTAAGTACACAAGTTAGAGGCCAGCCTAGACAATATAGCAAGACCTTCTGTAAATAATAAAAAACAAACCACAGATGGAAAAGGCAAAAATCAAGATTTGAATCCTGAACTGCTCAACGTCCATGTCTTGGACCCACGGAGGGGGTGTGTGTGCAGATTCCTGGGCTCACCCTCAAGGATCTGAATCACTGTGCCTGGCAGGATCCACAAACCTGACAGGTAATCCAGGTGGCTTCACTCGGCCAGATCTCCCTTTACCCTTTAACCCAGGGCCAACGAGGCTACTACCCCCCCAGGTCTCAGGTAGCAAAGGGCCGGGAAGGGGTCAGATTTCAATCCGAAGACTCTGGGAGATTTCGAAAATGACCCGAAGCCTGGGAGGAAGTGCAGCCCCTCCAGGCTCCGAGCGGCGTTGCCCGGCGCCGCTGACCGGTCCCGCCGTCTGGGGGTCCGCAACTCCGCGTGGCAGTGGCCCCCTCAGCAAGGGCGACGGCGGCTTCGCCGCAGGCTAGGCGAAGGCACACAGCTTCCGCAGCTCCCAGCCTCGGAGGACTTTCACTCCCCACCCCACCCACCCCCCCCCACCCCACCGCACCCAACCCCACCGGGCTACAAACCTCCCGGCGCGGAGCGGAGCGGAGCGGCCCCGCCCCCACCCCGAGCCAGCATACCTGCGCGGCCCGGGCGCGGGAACCGGAAGTCGGCGGCAGAGCGGCGTCCCCCCCCCTCCCGGCGGAAGCGGCGGCGCAGGTGGAGGCGGCGATAAGGGCGGCGGGGCGCGCTGGAGGCCTGTGCTCGCGTCCCCCGGAGCCTCGCTGCTCGGCTGGGGCTGCCGGGTACCTGCCGCCCACCTGTGGGGCCCGCGGGCCTCCGCGCAGGCCGTGCGTCCCAGGCGCGGGGTCAGGGAAGGGTTAAGGAGCGCTCCCTCCCTCTCCCCCTCCCTCCTCCCTCTCCCCCTCCCCGGAAAGTCCCCTAAATGACGTTGCAACCCGACAATTAGAAAAAAGAGTTTAATTATAGAGACGGGCTCTGGGAGCAGGAACAAACCCGGGCGGTCGGCGGGGCGGGGCGGGGCGGGTAAACAACCCGGGAGCGCGCCGCCCGCGGAGCCCGCGCCCCGAGGAACGGGGGAGGGGAGGCCCAGGGGAGCTGGGAAGGCGCAGGAAATTCGAGGAATCGCCCTTTTTCTTTGAGAGAGAGAGAGAGAGAGAGAGAGAGAGAGAGAGAGAGAGAGAGAGAGAGGATAAAAAGAAAAAAAAATAACAAAATTATTGAGGCAGCTCGGGCTGCCCCAAGCCCGGTCCACCGCCCCAGAAGGACAGCGCCACCCCAGGAGGCCGCCCCACCCCGGCCCCGGCGCCCCCAGCTGAGCCTCGCAAACTCTCGGGAGTTGACAGCAGCCCGGGCGCATGGTGCGGAATGAAAAGCCGAAATAGCTTCACATCAGGACTCAGACTAACCTTGTGGTTTTAACGCACCCTGTTGTGTGCCGAAATCTGGAACTCATTACCTCATCACCAAGAAACTGCACGAAATCCGCGCACGCACACCAACCAACCCCCTTGGAGCTGGGGAGGAGAACCAGCAAACATCCCTCTCTTAAAAAGAGACCCACACATCCCGAATGATTTAAATTAAGGTGGATGGAAGTTATTTCCCTTCCTGGCGCTTGCCAGATTTCAAGAAAAGATGAAAAATGGGAGCGGGGGAGGGAAGCAACCGGCGGCTGGACGGCAGCAAGCAGAAACAGTCAGGAGCGGCAGCCGGGTTAAAAATGGGGGCCGTCAACTCAAATTGTTGGAGACGGGTCAAGCAGAGACCCCCGCAGGGAATTACGTTAGGGTCGTGGGCTGCAGCAAAAGTCGGGTGTTTGGCAAAGTTGGAAAAAAAAACAAAACAACCAAACTGGTTTCTAAAACAGTTGTGATTTGGAAGGTTTCCCTGGGCTTGCCCAGAGGTTGGCGATAAATAAATGCAGTTAAAAAAAAAAAATGCGTGTGTGTAAGGGGTGGTGCGGCTCGAAGGCTCTGCTCCGCCTGCTCCGTCCTTTCCAGAGAAACGTCCTCGTAATGGGGTGACCTAATTACATCGCAATGGAACTCGCTCGTAGCCACTCGGCGCACCGGGTTTCATAACAGAGCCGGCGGCTTCGAGTGCTGGGAAGAAACGTGCGAGGCCCGGCCCGCGATTTCCGCCCGGGTCCCCACTCCAGCACGCGAGCCGGTGCGGGTGGGAGGCAGCCAAACCTAATAGTAAATAAACACAAAGTTCGCGGTTTTTAAGGGCGGAATAACTCATTGAAGGCCACTGGGTTCCGTGGGTCCCATTGCTTGGCACCCCCAAACAGGGCATAGTGACAAGCCATATGTTCCGTTCGCGTGGGGGCGGGAGAGCAGCAAGAAGTTACAAGTGTCGCTTCCCCCACCTCTACCTTCTTTCTTACCAAGTAACTTTTTTTTTCCTTGTTTTTAACACTCGGGGGTGTGTGGAGGAGGTAGCCCAGAATCAAAGTGCGCGTGGAAAGTGACTCGTTGCTCTTTTATTTTTGTGAGCCGGAGGAAGAGGCGCCCATAAAAGTCTGGGTTTTTCTGCAGTGAGTTTAAACGAGGTCTGCCCAGGCAGTGGTCTTTGTCGCAATGCCCCCTTACCCTACCGGGAGAGCGCCGGCTGCCGGCCCAGCACGCGTGTACACGCGCGCTGCGCGCTCAGTCTTGCTGCGCTCGCCCCCGCCAGGCTCTCTCCGAGGAAAAAAAAGTTTTCTTGGTCGCCCTACTCCTCCGTACACTGGTGGGAAACAAACATAAAACTCTTGACTCGGACATTTGGGGTGTTTCTGAATTCCTAAACTTCGTCCAGCGCGTTTTGCGGTGGGCAGCCGGGTGTGGGTGGACTGGGAAGTCAGGGAAAGGTAAGTCGTGCGGACACTTGGACAAGTTTCAAGGGACACCAGCTCAAGATGGAAACCGCAGCTCTGGCCGGCTCAAGACCAGCTTCAGCTCCAGCTAGCAAAAAAAAAAAAAAAAAAAAAAAGAGAGAGAGAGAGAGAAACTCGAGCCCGCCTTCCTGCCCGACCAAAACACACACACACACACACCATCACACACCATCACACACCACCACCACCCCCAGCCCTCCTTCCCTCCCCTCACCCCTCTCCCTGCCCCGGACACACACACAAAACAACACAACAACCAGAACTCTGAAGAGGGTGGAATGAGTGATGTCACAGAGCGGGGCAGCGAGGCTGACAAAGGGTGGGCGCCCCTCCCCCTCCGCCCCGCCCGGCCCCAGGGAGGGGCGCCCCCAGCGCCCGGGAGCGGAGCCCGCGGACTCGAAACTTTTCCTCTTTAAGAAAAAAAAGTTGTGCGCCGCTCCGAGTGGTTTTTTTTTTTTTTTTTTTTTTTCCGCCTTCTTTCCTCGTCTCCCCTCCCCCTTCTTCCTTTTGAAAGTTTCTTTCCTCCCTCCCCTTACCCCTCCCTCCCGCTTGACCGCATGGCTGATTCAACCTCAGTGTCAATCAACTTTTTTTCCGCCTCCTCTTCTTCATTTAAATAAGTTTAAAGCTCCTCCCCTCAATCCACCAAATCTTATAAGTTGGGCTTTGCGCGCCGCAGCCCGGGAGAGTCAGGAAGGCGAGGGGCGCCGGGAGCAGGCGTGTGGGACTCCAGACCGGAGAGCCGGAGGCTGCGCCTTCCCCGCACCGGGACCTTCGCGACACACCAGATCCTATCCCTTGCCCCGTGCGAACGCCCACGATGACCACCACGCTCGTATCTGCCACCATCTTCGACTTGAGCGAAGTTTTATGCAAGGTAAACTAGGGCGGAACTTTTGCTTTCTGAAAGTTTCTCTTGTGCTTAAAAGAAACCTAAAGGTTCGGGTCTGGGGAAACGGCGCTGAGCGAGTGAAGGGCTTTCACTGTTAGTGCTTCCCTCCATTCTGAAGGAATTTGGTCATGTCCTCCCTACTCAAGAGTTTCAGGTCCCAGGTGGAGTTGCATGTGAATTTGGGAGCAAAGTTCCGGGCGACTGCTGAAGTTTGCCGGGCAAGGGCTGGCCCGGGGATGCGGAACAGTGGCTAGGATTGGGACAGATTTTGAAGGATTCTTTCCGTGTGCATGGTGTGCCACAGGAGCTGGGGTTCGGTGGGCTCCCGGTGTGCGCTCTGGCTTTCCAGAGCGTGCCTGCTGGAGGAGTTGGAGTCTAGCCGGCAACTTTGCTAGCCTGTGGCGTAGGGGTCTCTAGGAAAAGCGAAGTCTCAGAACGATATTTGCCTGGGAGAATTTCCCTGTCTGCCTTGGAGAACTTAGAGAGAATGTGGCAAGGAAAAGGGGCCGATTTAAAGTTTAGAAAGATGCAGGCAAGGCAAGTTTGTAGTGGAGTTTGTGGCCGCCCCAGCTGAGCTAGGCTTCCTCCGCGAGAGCGCTGGTCGATTATGCTGCAAACTTTTGGCTGAAAGTGGCTGCTTACCTGTGTTGTGAGGCACTACGGCTCGTTGATTGAGGAATAGGGGAACAAAATGTTGCCAGAACTCAAGTTCCCGCCAGTTAGGATTTAAGAGAGCCTCCTTAAATGGGGGTAGTTTACCAGTCGGGTTTTCGAAAAAACGAGTTTTAAAACCTGAATGTTCCAGGAGAGCGGTTGAAATGTACAACTCCATGGATGTTGTTAATTTTTTTTTCCCTACTCTACTTTCCCCACCCCCACTCCCCCCATTTGAAAGGATGAAGCTGCTAGGCTACTTTTAATTGCTGAACTGTTTTTGCCTTCCCTTAAACACGTCGGGTCATGTTGCTCTCTTCCTAGCTTGCTGCTCCTGTCGGTGCAGCTGCCAAGGCCCCGGGGCTGCAGGGTTGGGGCACAGGGGCGTGCTGGAGCTGAAGAGCAACGGCAAAAACTTTGAATTTTAAGCTTTTTTTTTTTTTTTTTAACCCTCCCTGCGTTTCCCCAAGTCTATTTGCCCCGGCGACTGCCTGAGCTCCTGGGCAACTCCATCCTGGCTGCCCGCTCTTTGATCTATTTCTCTTTCTTTTGCCCCCTCCCCCCGCAGGACTTTTAAAATGAACCTCATTGTTGGGAACCGGCTCTCCACTGGGTTCCTGTAATCCTCTCGGTGGGGTGGTTGCGGTTACAGGGTTACTGATTCCCGATCCCCCGCTGCTGATCCTAAGGGACTAACTTTAGAATTTGCACAATGACACCCACATGTGTCAGGGGCCTGGAGATAACTTTCAAGTCTCCCACCCCCTCTTTCTAAATCTTAGGTAGTTTGAGCAGGTGACTAGGGATTCTGGCAGCTCTGTGTCCTTGCTGAAGCCTCCCCCCACCCCACCTCCGTTGTCCGCGAGGTGTATGGGCGGGGGTAGCTGGGGCTTTCATTCCCATCTGCAGCTTTGGTTCAAGATTAAACACTGGTGCTCTTATCCAGACCTCTCTTGCAACCAGGAGACCAAGTGCAAAGGCATCTCCCAGTGAAGGGGGTGGGGGAAGGTGGGAGAAATCCCTCTCGGAGTACTCTTCCAGAAGCTTGGGGCTTGGAGGGGGGCATGTATATCCCTCTCCCCAAGGGACTAGGCCCTTTCCCAAGCAAGGAAAAAAAAAAAAAAAGGCGCAGTTTGAAAACCTGTTGCTAAAGGAAGGGTACACTTGTGGAAGAGGAAGTGGAGACTTTGGGGCCAGATTGTGGGGGAGGGGGCTAGCAGGGACTGATTGGGAGGATTTGGCTCCCGTTCTGTCTTCTCCCAGGGGTTTACCTGGTTCTGTTGGAGGAAGGAAATTAGAGAGGACTGCGTTGTGTGAAATATTCCGAGTTAAGGAAAGTATAAACAGGACTTGGATTTTAGAGGGAAAAAAGTAGCTTTAGGGACGAGAGGATATGAAGCTATGTATCAGGGGTCAGCATGGAGCAGGATGCACACATAATTTTTTTCCACACAGAACAGGATTTTGTGGTTTCTCATGAGTAGTGCCAAAATAAACCCAGGTGGCTCCTTAGAGAGAGACTGGTCTATCTGAAGGGGTGCTGTCCTTTGTGGACACCAGGCCCTGACCTCGTGGGTGTCCTCAGTCACTCACCGGTCCTTTTCTCTCCCCCCTCCCCCCAGGGTAACAAGATGCTCAACTACAGCACTCCGAGTGCTGGGGGCTGCCTGCTGGACAGGAAGGCAGTGGGCACCCCTGCTGGCGGGGGCTTTCCTCGGAGGCACTCAGTCACTCTGCCCAGCTCCAAGTTCCATCAGAACCAACTTCTCAGCAGCCTTAAGGGTGAGCCGGCCCCGTCTCTGAGCTCCCGCGACAGCCGTTTTCGAGAC
This sequence comes from Cricetulus griseus, assembly GCF_003668045.3. NCBI lineage: Eukaryota > Metazoa > Chordata > Mammalia > Rodentia > Cricetidae > Cricetulus > Cricetulus griseus. Next base: position 123,527,840 of record NC_048598.1, read on the forward strand.
CGCTCTTTCTCCGAAGGGGGCGAGAGGCTGCTGCCCACCCAGAAGCAGCCTGGGAGCGGCCAGGTCAACTCCAGCCGCTACAAGACGGAGCTGTGCCGCCCCTTCGAAGAAAACGGTGCCTGTAAGTACGGGGACAAGTGCCAGTTCGCGCACGGTATCCACGAGCTCCGCAGCCTGACCCGCCACCCCAAGTACAAGACGGAGCTGTGCCGCACCTTCCACACCATCGGCTTTTGCCCGTACGGGCCCCGCTGCCACTTCATTCACAACGCCGAGGAGCGCCGCGCCCTGGCCGGGGGCCGGGACCTCTCCGCTGACCGTCCCCGCCTTCAGCATAGCTTTAGCTTTGCTGGGTTTCCCAGTGCCGCTGCCACCGCCGCTGCCACGGGGCTGCTGGACAGCCCCACGTCCATCACCCCACCCCCCATTCTGAGCGCGGATGACCTCCTGGGCTCACCTACCCTGCCCGATGGCACCAATAACCCCTTCGCCTTTTCCAGCCAGGAGCTGGCGAGCCTCTTTGCTCCTAGCATGGGGCTGCCTGGGGGAGGCTCCCCCACCACCTTCCTCTTCCGGCCCATGTCTGAGTCCCCTCACATGTTTGACTCTCCCCCCAGCCCTCAGGATTCTCTCTCGGACCAGGAGGGCTACCTGAGCAGCTCCAGCAGCAGCCACAGTGGCTCAGATTCCCCTACCTTGGACAACTCAAGACGCCTGCCCATTTTCAGCAGACTCTCCATCTCAGATGACTAAGTCAGGGTAGGGAGGGACACCCTGCCTCCTTCACCTCTCCACCCTGCACCCCATCCCATACCTTCACCTCCCCACCCCTTAACTTCTCCCCAATTCCTACATTGATACATTTAAGCTCAACCCCTTTCCCAGAACCTTGGTATGTTGCCCCCTCCCCTAACATAAGGACAAGTCAATTTGTTGGTAGCTTCTTCTGGCTTGAAACTCCCTCCCTCCATTTCATAGCCCACTTAACCACGCATAACAGAGTCCCATATTTGTCAGTAGATGCCTTTTTTTTTTTTCGGCTTAAGCCTTAAGTGCCAAATCACAAAAGAAAAGCAGTAACCGTTTACAGAAGCAACTTAGTGCCTTGTTATCTAACTTTGTCACTGTGACTACATTACCTCTTCAACGCCAGGGGGCACCCGTGGGCCTCCCAGAGCCTCTGCCCGTGGGGTTGGGGGGTGACCCGCAACCAGCAGCTCCCCCAGCTGGCGACACAAGTGCACCTTCCTTTCAGTCTCCCTCACACTTCTTACCCTTCCTTGTAGTTACCCGCCTCCCTCAGAGAAGTGTTGCTGGACTTGGGGTTTGGGGAAAACCTATTTTGACATTCAAAACCTTTTTCTTTCAGCCCGAACCCCTGTTGACTAATCTTGCCTGGGTTTGTGTAGGTCTTCAGGGAGGAAGGTTGAACTAGTTGGATGAAGGTTTTGACATAAGTGGGACTTTGTGATTTAATTTTTTTCTTTTTTCTTTTTTTTTAAGTGGGGAGGAAGGGGAAACTAGATGGACTATGAGAGACTTGATTTTGGTGCTAAAGTTCCCCAATTCATATGTGACATCTTAAAAAATGACAACAAAATGAGAGAAAAGCTTAAAAAAACCATGTAAGGGGTGAGCAGTTAATGGTATTCATTCCACATACAGTATCTGTGTAAAACGATTTCCTGTAGAAGTAGCTTTAATGGATTTTGCTCTAGAATACCTTAGGTCTACCTTAGAGCCCTCACGCCATGCTTTTTTCCCTGGGTTTAAACTTCATCTAACTTTCAGAAATTGGAGAGCAAAAATTTTGCTTGTCACTGCACATCAATATAAAAAAGCTTATTTAACTTATCAAAACGTATTTATTGCCAAACTATGCTTTTTTTTGTTAATTTTGTTCATATTTATCGGGATGACAAATCCATAGAATATATTCTTTTATGTTAAATTATGATCTTCATATTAATCTTAAAATTTTGTGACGTGTCTTTCCTTTTTTCCACAGTTTTAATATATTATTCTTCAACAACATTTTTGTAACTTTACACTTTTTTTTGGTTATTTTATTTTAAAAAAATGAAAAATTAATTTAAAAAAATGCAAAAAACTGTTGGATTATTTATTTTAGAAATTTTCCCCTTTGTGTTGGACTGCAAATTGAGTTTCTTCTCCTTAGGCCTTTCACAGGTAGGACTGAGAATGTATGTACAAGTTCTGTGACAGTACAGAAGGAAACCACCTTTTATGTATAGCTTCTAAAAGGGAAAACAAAAAAAGAGAGAAACCCTTTGACTTTATGTGCCCATCTCAAGACATTCCGCTCGCAGATTCGAGGTTCTGGATTCCAGGTTGGAGTTTTCCAAAGCTAACAACTGGCGCACACACATAAAGATGAATGTAATTATTATTCCTCTTGCTGGTCACTACCGTCGCTTTCTATTTCTTTTTCTTTGTGTGAATTTATTTAAAAGAAAAAAAACTTTTTGTAACGACTATTTGCAGTTTAAAAAAATCAATAAACCCCGTTTTTCAAGAAATGATTTTTCTATAGGCTTTTTCGCTTGTGTGTCTGGACCTCATTGGAGGGCAGGGCAATGGTTGGGTCTTTCATACTATGGGTGTGGATGCTGAAAGTTTTTAGTTTTGCAAAGAAGCCTGTAGGGAACAGGTCCAAGGTAACCTTGTTCAGCCATTTCCCATGTGATCTTCCTTGGTGGGTGTGGTCAGGGAGCCTCTCGGGACCACCTTGAGGTACTGCATACCTGGAGAGGAACTATGAGGATGGGAAAGGGCAGTCTGCACCTGGATTTGGCTGGAGGCCTGTACAGGGAAAATGGGGGTTAATGGAGACTGACAGAAAGTCAATAGTTCCCACCACTAGTAGTTATGCCATGAAAACTTTGATTAGGAATTCAGCCGGGTCTGTTGTAGTGGTGGACACAGGATTTGCTGAACGAAATCAAGGCAGGAGGATCATAAGAAATTCTGCCGGGTAGCCACTGGAGAGTGATTCTTAATGGTGAGAAAGGAGTTGGTTTTTGTAAAGATCTGGAGTCATCTGGGAGGATTGAGTCTTGCATAGGCAGGGGTAATATTTGAGTCACTGGCTCCTCACATTTAGTAAGTTTTGAGGTTTGAGAGGTCTCTACCTTCACTCCACTGGCTTCCATATGTAGATCTGCTGCAGACACTGTCCAATACTGAATGAACTACCAGTTTCTGCACCTTCCCAGAAGATGTGTGTCAGGGTTGTGAGGTAGAAATATGGGGACTATTTCCTTTCCCAGGACAGGGGTTGATGATACAAGAAGGAAAAAGGCAGTTATTGAGCCTGAGTTCTGAATGAACCCAGGCCTCCTCTTGTTCTCTCTCTCTCTCTCTCTCTCTGTGTGTGTGTGTGTGTGTGTGTGTGTGTGTGTGCAAGCATATTTGGGTGGGTAATGATCTTCCATTCTAACTAAAAGACAAGACATTCAGTCATTCACCTTGAGCTCATTCTTTGTAGACACAGAGCCTACGGTGGATATCTAATTCCTCCTTTCACGATGTCTCCAGTTGGGTTGGGGGGACGGGGTTGGGGAGGGGTCGTCTCACAACCACCCTGAACATCCTCCTTTGGATTCAGTCTCCGGAGTTAGATAACAAAGAAAGGCGTCCAATCCAGGAGGCTCTGGAGGGTAGAGAAGCAAAGGGGGACTGAATGTCACCTAGGGACTGGCTGTTGGTAGACCCTAGCCCCATAGCCCCCCTAAGTGTCTCCAAGAGCAACTCAGGGCTTTAGTTGTCCAGATCCCTAGCCTGGTTTCCTATTACCTAGATTCCAACTGGTAGGGCCTGAAGCTACTTAGGAAAGGAAGCAAGAGCCATTTTAGCCCCATTACTTCCCCAGCTTGTTAGAAAGGGCCTTGGCCCAGTGGCCTTAAGCAGTAGACTACCAGGTCATCCAGGAAATGTGGTTTCACAGCTGGCAGGGGGGAAGAACCCTGCAGTGTGAGCAGAAGATAAGCCCCACACAAGAGAAAATGTGGACCAAAAGACTTGTTCCTGCTTGGCCTGGGCACTGGGTTTTCTTTCCTAGCCCTACCTAGGACCCTGGGCTATCATTGTGTGGCTTATACAAGATTTCCTTTGTTGGGCAAGGACTTAGAGCTGCCCTGCCTGACTTTGGAGTAACTCAAAGCAATGAGCTGCTTGGGCCACTGACCTTTCCTGGACTTGATGTCTCCTCATCAGCTGGAAAAGAGGGGCCCACTGGGCCTTGGAGATCTGGATCACTCTGAGTTTTGCCAATAATTGGATCACAAAACCCTGACATTTCAGGAGATAGGGTTGTGTATGTGACATGGCAAGAAGAATGAGCTTGGCACCAAGAACGAAAGGAGCAACCTTGGTTGATTTTTCAAGACAGGATTTCTCTGTGCAGCCCTAGATGTTCTGGAACTCACTGTGTAGACCAGGTTGGCCTTGAACTCAGAAAGCTGCCTGTTTTTGCCTCTCAAATTCGGGAATTAAAGGTGTGTGCCACCACCACCCAGCTATAATTATTTCATGTCTCTTGAATATTCAATCCTCTTCTCCTAAGAGAATTCTGCCAACCATTAAAGCAACAGGAAGATCACTTTTTTTTTTTTTTTTGAGACAGGCTCTCTCTACATAGCTCTGGCTATCCTGGAGCTCACTATGTAGACCAGGCTGGCCCTGCCTACCTCTGCCTCCCAAGTGTTGGGACTGATGAGTGTGTCACCACACCTGGACTTTTTTTAAAAAGTGGCATGAGTGCCACAACATGCACATGGGTATCAGAGGACAACTTGTGGGAGCTGGTTCTTTCCTTGCACCATGTGGGTCCTTCCCATTGAATTCAGTTCATCAGGCTCGACTGCAAGCCCCTTTACCCATTGAGCCATCCTAGCAGGCTGGACAACCTGTCTCAAGGGGTTATTGTGAAGATTGTGGAAACATTAAGTAGCAGCAGCTTCCATGGTACCAGGCAGTATTTGAGGACCTCAGTGTACTGACTCAGATGCTCATAATGATGCCACGAAGGAAGTTCCACAGCATGCCAGTTTCTTCTGTTGCTGCAATAAGATACCCTGACAAAAAGGCAGTTTAGAGAGAAAAGATCTGTTTTAGCTCCCAGTTCTGGGTTATAATTCATCGCAGCAAAGGAAGTCAAGACAGCAGGTCCTTCAAACACTGGTTATATCAGAGCCACAGTCAAGGACAGAGAGGAATGAGTGTGTGCAGGTTAGTGTTCAGCTAGCTTTCTCTACGCCTAGGCTGTCCAGGATCCCAAACCAGGGAGTGCTGCCTCCCTCTTTTGGCCTGGGTCTCCTGGTATCACTTAGCAATCCAGACAATCCCTCATAGATATGCTCGCAGGCCGATCTAGACAACTGTTCACTGAGACTCCTTTCCCTTGCAAGTCTAGGTTGTATCAAGTTGACAATGAAACTGACCAGCACACATAGCACTCCCCACTTTACAAGGAAGAAGTGAGACACAGGGGAGCTCATCAATTTGTCATACAGTGAGAGAGTCTCAGGACCCGAACCCAGACCCATTAGCAACAACGTGGCATTTTACTACTGTCCTATGGAGTATCATTGGCTGGCACACTGAAGCCATTGGGCACAGTCCCTGACACACAGTAACTACAGATCTCCCAGGGTCAGGTTCCTATCTCCCTTGCCCTTGGTGATGATCTGCAGAAGCTGAGAGGCACTAGCTGGATTGGACGATTCTGCACACACCTTCCCCCAGGGTCGTGAGCTCATGGCCCATGAAGCTCTGGATTGGCATGTTCAGAGGAGGGTACTGGGAGGAGGGAGCAGGCCATTCCCTTGGACTTTCCCCTTTCTGTCTGCTGTGAGGTGGCTTCTGTTAATGATCAACAGACCAAAGGGTGCCCTGGGTGCCTCAGGGAGTTGGCTCTGAGCCCTTCTTCCCCCGGGGTCTCCCACCCCTGCACGTAGCCAAGCATTTAATCATGTCTGGCTGGACTGACTGGAATGCTACCTGAGTTCAGGGGGTGAAGTGGCAGGGAGGTCAGCAGGGCTCCCACTGCCCTGTGGCTGGCTGCTTTGCAGATGGTCCTGCCCAGGCCTGCAGGTTCAGAGAGCTGGGAAGAGGGCAAATACCTTGGCTTGTTCTTGAGGTCAGGGCAGTTCTGGGGGCTTCTCTCTTCGATGGGTAATGCTTGGGTGACAGAGAAACCTGGCCTGAGGGCCTGCGATGCACATATGAGCACCTACCTGAGAAAGGGTTACCTGTGAGTTGCTGCTGATAGGTGGACGAGGGTATCTCTTCCTTGTGTAGGCTATTTGTACTTGTTGTGAAATGTTGGCAAAGCCTTGGTCTCAAGGTACAGGGCTATGAGTGACGGCCATACCTTTGCTATCAACTTGTAGTGCAACAAAAATAAATATTGGCAGTCGCCAAACCTAGGGCCATTTTCTCTCCACCTGGAGCTGCGTCTATTTCTCTCTCTCAGTCATACTTCATGAGGCAAGAGCATGACCACAGGGGGCAGATTTCATTTCTCCTGTCCCCAGGACTGCCAGGAGAGAAGGGACTGCTTTTGAAGTCAAAGGAACCTGGATTCACTTTAGCCTCAGTGTCAGTCTGTGACACTTACCACAAGGTTAGAAAGCAATGTAGGGCCCAGTTTGCTGTGTCTGCAAACTAAAAGAATCACAATGGTGATGATGCTATTAATCAGACCTGCTTCAATGGACCACCACATTGTACAATCACACAGTGGGATACTGTGTAAGTGTGTTTAAAAGAGCAAATGAGAATGCACAACACAGATGGATTTCACAAAGCTGGGGAAAGAACTCAGACACCATTGAACACATGTCAGGGCTGAGGATACAGCTCAGTTGGTCCAGGGGTTAGCATGCATGAAGCCTGGGGTTTGATTCCCAGCACCTGTGAAACCAGGCCTAGTGGGACACACTTGTAATCCCAACCTTGGATGTGTAACAAGTTTGAAGTCAGTATGGGCTGCAAGAGACCCCCTGGTGAAAAGGAAAGAAAACAAAGTACATACAAAATGAATTCATTTCTATGAAGTTCAAAACTAGACAAAACTGGTCATGATGACACAGAAAATTCATTAAGCCATAACCTGCTGATGTGAGTACTTTATTGTATTTAAGTTACACTTCAAACAACAACAAAAAAGAGGCTGGAGCGATGGCTCCGAGGTTAAGAGCACTTGTTGCTTTTGCAGAGGACCTGGATTCAATTCCCAGCACCCTCATGGTGGCTCATAGCCGTCTGTAACCCCAGTTCTGGGGGATCCAATAGATATATGCACATGGTGCATACATGCATGTAGGCAAAATCTTCATAAATATAAAGTAAAATTGATCTTTAAAAATGTTATACTTCAAAACAAAAATTCTGTAAGTTTGGTGTGAGTATTAAATACTATGAATAAGGAAACAAACAAACTCAGTACCCATCTCTAGGAAACTAGTTGTGGCTATTTTTCTAAAAGCAGCAATCACAAAATGTTGGTAGCTCTGTGATCCTCCTTCGATAGGACGAAAGAATGGGTTTAGAGTAGGAGAGTGACCTCGCTTGGGAGGGGGGTGTGAATCCCTCCTACCCCTCATGTGTTGCTTTTATAGGAACATTGACAGCAATGTGGGAGCAAGTGAGCTAATTGATTAGTAAATGCAATCATCCATAGTAGAAATGAATTTTCCTCTTGGCAGATTCAAAGTAAATCTCCTGTAGCTACTTGGTATCTCTCATGATTCATAGGAGGGGCAAAAGAAGTCTAAGCTAGGGATGAAAGGAGGAGAGCTTTCATTCCTGGGTGAGCCAGCATTGAGGAGCCACTGTCCTAGGGGTCATCCATATGGGCTGCTTGCCTGCAGGGCTTGACCAGTCCTTTCCTAAAACAGACGAGGCTGTGGGGCTTTAGGAATCTACCTGGCTTAGGTGGGACTTGAGCCTGTCTTCCCGGGCCCTCAGGCTTAAAGATGCATGGAACCTCACCTCGCCCCCAGTTGCCTTCTGAGATTACTCAATCCATCACCGCGTCCATCTTTTGCAGCTGGATCCTAAGACACGTATCTGGCTCAGCTGCTAGACCAGCCACTGCGAGGCTCAGGGATGGGCTCTTACAAGGCTGACCTCTTCTGTGGAGTGTCACAAGACTCAACCTCAGTGCTTGGGGAGGGGTCTAGGGCCTGGGGACAGATAGTAGAGAAGAACAAAGGTGTCCCCACTTGGGGTTGTGCTAATGAGTGGCTCCTTAAATCTTGTGCCTCGGGCATCCCACCTGTCTTCCTCTGGTTCCACAGTGCCAGGAAGCCCTGAATTTCTGACCCTGTGGATGGCCTTGGGCAAGTGACTTAATCTCTCTGAGATGGAAAGCATATTCACCTTGGCCACGTGACAGGACTGTAGTGAAGGGCAGATAGGGTGGAGGAAGGCGCTCTGGGAAAGGAAAGGTCGCAAATAGGGGTGAATGTGGAGTGTAGGTGCGTGCAGTCCTTAGGACAGTGGCCTCCTTCAGGGATGCCTGAGAGTTCAGAACCTGCCTCATCCACTGGACTTCCTGCACCGAACTCACAGGTGGTGTGTGTACTGTGGGTGGTTCTTTAAAATTTACACCCTTAGAGTAACAGGAGGCAGCACTGTGGAGACTTCCTATGCAGGCCTAGAGTCTGCTTGGCCCTTCCTCGTGTGATTATGTGTGATAGCATCTTTGAATACTGTTATCATTTGACCCATTTACAGAGGGGGAAATTTGGGCTCAGGGAGATCACTGTTCCCAGTTGCACACTTATATGCCACAAGTCTGTCGACACCCAGGCTCTCAGTCCCCACATGGTAAAGGGGACAGATGTCAAATGGTAGCGCTCTTCCCTAGGGACCCACAGTCACAGAGTCATCCTTTCCTGATCCCTCCATCCCATCTCATTACTGTCTCTAGCCCAGGAGGCTGTGCAGTGAGTGGAAGCTGGCCTTGATTTCAGCTTCTTTGGCAAATGGGGACAATGAGGTGAGGTATGGTGATGGCTGTCATGTCAGGAGCAGTGGTCCACAGAAAGTCAAGCCTGTATCTCAGCTGAGCTATGTTGTGGCTGGTGGGTGTGTGTCGTATTTTCTTTCTCAGGGGGATGTTGTCTTGCCTGAGGAATGGTCTGGAAGTTGAGGCAGAGCAGGAACTTGGCAGTACTCTCGATTCCTCTCATCCACCGCCAGTGTTGTGGGCTCTCTGAAACTCAGGGCCTCCCTTGATACGGTTCATAATTATTAAACTCTGTTCCCATAGTCCTCTTCCACCAAAAAGAAGCTGTTCTTGTTAGTGTAGGGGTGAGGGGGGCAGAAAGGTTGGATTCTTAGAGCTCCCTCCAACAGCACCCCTCAGAAAGGGGAGAGGAAGGGGTTCCCATGGTGTCAACACAGCCCACCACTCAGGTCTCACCATACCTGACCCCCAGGGCTGCTAGCTGGGACAGGCATGACAGGGCTCTGGTTTGGTAATTAACGAAAGAAGTCCTGCTTCCTCAAGCCACTTTCTTCCTTTTTCATGACTTCCTTCGGTCCAGATGAGGTGTGACTGGAGGTATGGGACAGCCTAGCAATTGGTCAGGCAGATTTATGGGCTCAGGTAAAGTAGAAATAATTTTGGTGTCTGTTTGGCCTTTGACCTCTGCTTCTCTTTCATCCTGCAGCATCTTCTAGTGGGGTTGGGGAGCAGAAGCTGCCTCTTGTCACACAAAAGATGGCACCTATGATACTTACACTGGGCTTCTTTTGGGGAGTGGTATATATGTTCTAGAAAGGTTTATAATATTTTGGTCCCCATGAAAAGGGGCCAGGGAGCTGGGTTTTCTCTTCATAAACATGTGCTAAGTACCCCTGGAAAGTTGAAGACCCACCCCCATATAGAGGCAAATCTGGGGGTTACACGGTAGTGTATCTATCAAACCATGAACACCCAGGTTTGGGGCATGCAGTGAACCAGCCCTGCCCATTACTGGTTGGGTCCTGGATGGTTACTTTCTGTATTTGAAGTTTTCTTTGGCCTTCCAGCTCCCAAATAACCATATGGAGACTTTTTATTAATTATAAAAGCTTGTCCTTAACTTAGGCTTTTCCCACTAGCTCTTACAACTTAAAATAACCCATACTTTTTTTATTAATCTGCGTCTACCACATGGCTTTTTACCTCTCTCCCATTTCGTTTGTCTGACTTGTTCTGCTTTTCAATGGCATCTCCTACTTCTTCTCTCTTTTCCCGGAAGTCCTGCCTAGCTATTGGTCATTCAGCTCTTTATTAAGCTAATCACAGCAATATATCTTCACACAGTATACAAATATCCCACAACAACTTCCTACTTCCAGGCCTCCTTACTCTTGTCTATACTATATGTCAATACTTGGGTTGAGCCAAAAAAAAAAAAAAAGAAAAAAAAAAAAAAAAAAAAAAAGCTTTTCAATGATTCCATGAATATCTTAGAAAGCAAAAGACACAGATTTTCCTTTTTGGAAAAGCCGAATTCCCTTCGCCCGTCTGAGGGGCAGGAATCCAGCTGTGTGGGTGTTATAAAATCCCGACTAGAGTTATAAACGGAAGGGAGTTGGTGTGACCTGCTGATGCCAGTTGACTCACATAGACAGTCAGAGAGATTCTAGAAGTCTGCTGGGTGCACATCCTTTGAAGTGGCTGAATCACTTTTATGAACTTTATGTTGAATGAGAACATGTAAGTCATGCCCTTGGCATGTTGAATTTTCCCAGACATGCTATTTCGAACTAAAACACTGAAGCCCAGTGCCTTATTTTAGGTGCATTTAAACATCCTTTCTGGGGCCTGACTGGGTCCTCTGATGTTTGAAGTATAAGTTGTTGAAGCCTGATGGTCTCAGGGAGGTAGAATGCAGTTCAGTCTACAGAAGATCTTTTTAACAGGCTGGCCGACGAAGGCAGCCATTTGTTCCTCTTGTTGGTGATAGCTAAACCAAAGCTAGGTGCTATCCTGTACTCCAGTTCAGGCAGGGTTTCTGCAGAATGCTTTCCCAATATCTGTCCAAAGCAACCTCTGCTCTTCATGGTCATACAGGGCTTTCAAAGTATTTTAATGCTATATTTATACTGTTTTTACATATTTAATATATATTTTAATATATATCTATTATGTAATGATAATAAATACCCATATAATGTATAATACTATAGTTATGGTATACTATTTAATACCACAGGAATATAGTATTTTAATACTGTAACTGTTTATAAATACAGTGTTGACTTCATTCTTCACTCTCCTGTCATCGTACTGAAACGAGGGAGGCATGTGTGTGGGGTTCTTTTACCACTCTGCCTCCCCAGCAGAGACAGCACTGAGCAGACCCTCAACAAATGAATGATGGTTTGCTGTTAGTTGAGGCTTCAGTAGGAACCCATCTTTTGCAAGGCTTTGGCCCTTTAAATGTCTAGCCCTGAATGTGTGAGGGAGCTGTGGTGACGGCAAGTTCATGAGTTGTACAGCATGCGCAAGGAATGGGGTATGCGGCCTCTCACTGGCTCTGTGTCCTTGAGTGAGTCACCCAGGCTCTTAGGTCTCAATTGCTTCATTTGTGAGAGGAGTTTTGGATTGAGCTATCTTCCTGCCCTTTCCAGTCAGACTACTTTATGATTCAAGCACTCTGTATTTGCGCTCACTCCTCTGTTCTCAAACTGTTTGTTCAGCTCTCTTTTATTAGGGGTTCTAGGCCTATTAAAACAGAAAACAAAACAAAACAAAAAAACCAAGTAGCCTTGGGAAGCAAACAGTAAAAACAAGTACAAACAAATTACTGTATTCTTTATAACAACATATAAGGGCTACAACTAGACTTAAGAAAGTGACTGGTTTTGTTTGTTTGCTTGCTTGCTTGTTTTGTGACAGAGTCTCTCTACAGAGACCTGGCTGTTCTGGAATTCATTATGTAGACCAGTCTGGCTTCAAACTCATGGAGATCCACCTGCCTCTGCCTCCTGAATGCTTTGATTAAAGGTATACACCACCACACCTAAAGAAAACTGACTATTTAAACAAAAATTTAAACAAAAAGTTTATTTTTTTCAACCTAGGGATAAATGAACAGTTAAGGACTTTTCTTTCCTGAGACAAGTTCTTATATAGTCCAGGGTAGCCTGGAATTTGCTATGTAACCCATGTTATCCTATAACTCCTGATCCTCCTGCCTCGAACTCCTGAGTCCTGGGATTACAGGTGTGTCCCACCACATCTGCTCTATGCCCTGCTGAGGGAGTGAACCGGGGCTGTGTGAATATTAGGCAAACATTCTATGAACTGAACTTCATACCCAGCCCAACAGATTGTTAAAACTGACAAGTGATAGCCACCTAGCAGAACACTCAGTCACAACAAAGGTAATATACTTATCCTTCACAACTCTCAGAGACTGCTTCCAGGACCTGGGTGTGGGTACCAAAATCTGAAGATGCTCACGTAGTTTACAATATCCTCCTATAGATTTTCATTCATTCATTCATTCATTCATTCATTCATTCATTTGTTCTCTCTCTCTCTCTCTCTCTGTGTGTGTGTGTGTGTGTGTGTGTGTGTGTGTGTGCGTGTGCACGCACATGCGTGCGCGAGTGTGTGTATGTCTTACAGGGGATTGAACCCTGAACCAGTATGTGCTAGGCAGGCACTTGGCCACTGGCTGACCTCCATCTCTAGCCTTCTCTTTCATACTTTAGATATTCTCTAGATGACTTCTAATTCCAAATACAGCACCCATGCTAAGTAAATAGTTGTTACACTCTGTTGTTTTGGGAGTCATGACAAAAAGAATCTGTTCATGTTCCGTCTAGAGGCAATTAAAAATATTTTCCATACACAATTGGTTGAATCTGAGACCTCAACTCAAGAATATGGAAAACCTAGTATATTTTATTTCATTTAAAATATACTTTACAAATGGAGTCTCTTCACCCTTTCTTTTTTCTAGGCACTCTAGGAGATGTGAGCGTGAATGAATCCATTTTATTTTCTGTGAGAAATTTCAAGTAGTGACAACGTTCAGACCACTGTCATTGCAGGGTTGCTCTTTCTCATTGTCAAATAACTTCTGTTGTTAAACACACACCCACCATTCTGCATTCTTTGGGAAGAGGTCTCAAACTTAAACAAGCATATGAAGCTGGGCAGGGTGGTATATGTCTGTAATCCTATCCCTTGGTAATCTGAGGCAGGAGGATTGACATGAGTTTGAGGCCAACCTGGACTTTAACACGAGTGCTGTGCCAAGCAGGGCTACGAAATAAGAATCTGTCTTTTAAAAAAATGAAACAAAACAGACAAAAAGAAAAAAGTATGATGGTGAACCCTCATTGTCAACTGGGTGTCTCTGTAAGGATGTTCCCAGAAAGGGTTGATGGAAGAGGAAGACCCACCCAAATGTGGCTGAGGTTCTGGGCTGAATAAAAGGAAGAAAGTGAGCTGAGCACCAGCGTCCATCTCTCTGCTTCCCTACTGTGGATGTCACGTGACCAGCTGCTCCTGCCCTGCAGTTAGGAAGCTCTCACCCACATGGTGACACACTGTAACCCCCAAGCTGTGAGGCAGAATGAGCACCTCCTTCTTTAAGTTGATTTTGCCAAGTATTTTGTCCCAGTAATGGAGACATGCTTTAAAAAGCATGGAGGTGATCCCCACTTATAATGGATTTACATTTTATTTAGGAAGGCACCCTAACTGGAGTGACAGGGAGTGAAGAAAGCACAGACACACAAGCAGGAAGGCTGGGGTCAGGTGGACCCTGTGCCCTGATGGAGAAGCACCAGCAACCTGGAAACTCAGTGCATTTTTATGCACATCTGAAAGAGGAGGCAGGGTGGCTAATCTTGGCAGGGGGTCTCTAGGGGGACAGTCTCAGGGGTCAGTCACCATGGAGGAGAAAGCTGTGGCTGACACTTTCTACATACAGTCAATATCTCTACTCCAAACGTGGGAAGACCTTGCTATTCCCTCGGGTCTGAGGCAGTGGCATCCTTGACATGGCAGTGCTCCTGTCTGAACACTCATTCATACAGTGGTACACTTGCTTCCTACAGAAACTATTCATTAATCAGACTACCTGGTGTCCCTCGAATAACAGTATTAATGTTTTAAAAAAGACTGACTTGGGGGAGAACAGGAGGATAGCTCCATACTCCCTGCACTTCCTCAAAAGCTTTCACTTTCTGGTGTCTCTTGAAAAAAAAAAAAAATCAGGTATCTAGTCACAAAAGGCTCACCATGTGGAATCAGCCATGTGAGCCAGGTCGCTTCTGTTTCGTTTAAGATGGGCTTTCCAGCGTGCCCTAGTCCCCACCACTCCCTGTGACTCCCAGGGACTCCTGAACTTTTTCCTCAAATGATAAAGAAATGTTTTTCTGGATTCTTATCTTTAGCAAAATAAAAGTAAGTAGCCGAGAGGGCCTGTGTGCTTTTAAAAGGAGGCAATAGAGCTGGGTGTGGTAGTTTGTGCCTGTGAGCCCAGCACCCAGGAGGTGGGAGTAGGAGGAACAGGAGAATAAGGTTATCCTCAACCATATCTGAAGATTAAGGCCAGCTCAGGCCTTAACGTGAGAATCCTGCCTCAGAAAACATCATCAATCAACCACTCAATGAGCAGCAAATTGAAAAAAATAAAAAATAAAAAAGAGAGGGCTGGAGAGATGGCTCAGTGGTTAAGAGCATTAGCTGCTCTTCCAGAGGACTAGGGTTCAATTCCCAGCATCTACATGATGGCTGGCTCACAACCATCTGTAACTCCAGTCCCAGGGTATTCTACTCTTTCTTCTAGCCTCTTTGGGCATCAGGCATGTGATGTACAGATATACATGTAGGCCAAAGACCCATACATATAAAATAAATTAATTTAAAAAGGAAGAAAATAATAATGAAACAAAATAAAAAAAATCAAAATCAAAAGTCAAAGAGAGGCATCAGGAAAAAGCCTATTGTTTCATGCATTTGCCACAGGTGGGTCTGCGGAAGGGGATTAGTCTATAGCCTGTCTCTCGTTTGTTTCTTGCTAGGTTCTTATGCTTGCTGTGTTTGTGGGTAACACCATAGACTGCTTAACCCAGAAGTACCACCTTAAATATAATTCTGATAGCTGAGATTTACTAAGGGCTAAAACATGCCAGGTCACATTATCTTTGCAGTATTCCCTGCCTTGCAGATAAGAAGAAAGACGCAGAGAGATTAACCAACATATCCAAGATCACACAGCTACTTCAGGGCCCAGATAGGGTTTGAGCGCAAGCTTGCCTGTCTGCAAAAGCAATGCTCATTGTTGCAACCTCTGTGTCACGAGGCTGTAAGATAGAAGTCTCTGACCTCATGTGACACATACCTGCAGTGTTTGTGTGTGCTCTGTGTCTCTCCTCTAGGATACAAGCTACACAAGAACAGAGGTTTGGTCCATTTAAACCCTGCTAACATGAAGAGCAGTTCCCAAAGAAGAGCTTGGCTTGTGACCAGCACTCAGCTTTGAATGTGTATGTTGACCAGAGAAGCCTTGTTGCTCAGCTTGGGCCTCTGAGTAGCTCAGCATGCTGGGGGCTCAAGTTGGACGTTTTGTGTATGTGAGCATGATGAAAGTGGCAGGTGAATCAGCCCAGTTTGCTCTACACCTTTCTGTTCCAAGTCTAATCCTTCCTTTTTTATAAGTCTTTCCTACTCCACCCTCTGGAGCACAAGATAAGACAGGTAGTTGGTGGGTTGGGAAGAGAAGAAGGAGGAAGAGGAGGAAGAGGATGAAGAGGAAGACAAAGAAGAGGAGGAGGAAGAGGAGAAGGAGGAGGAGGAGGAGGAGGAGGAGGAGGAGGAGAAGAAGAAGAAGAAGAAGAAGAAGAAGAAGAAGAAGAAGAAGAAGAAGAAGAAGAAGAAGAAGAAGAAGAAGAAGGTTTCCAAAGCCAGCTAGCCAAGGAAATCACCCTTTCAATCCTGTGATGGGCTGTGTAGGGTGTTTGTGCCTGGGGCAGTAGTCAGTGGTTAGTGGGCAGTGTTTGTCCAGTTGATTCCTGAATGGAGCAGAAACAGTGGAAGCCTGTGGGGTTTGATGATGCAATGACTGTGGGTGAGATCCTTCTTGCTTTAGGTGTTTAGAAGAAATCCTTGTGATAAGGCCAAGGTACAAGTTTATTTGAGAGTTGATTTCAGGAAGCACCAATAGGTTTGGAGAGGCTGAGTTAGAGGAGAGTAGGTAACCAATAAAGAATGCCTTATCAAGACAGCCATCACCAGGGTGGCCCTGGGCCTTGATGCCGCTGGTAAGATCTGGAAACTGGTATAGGATGTATGCCTTAGACATACAACACTTCAGGGGCAACAGAGGTTCAGTATTAATTCTCCACCTCCCTCAGTCATGGGTTGAAGGCTGCTTGGCACTTTTAGCCAGCTATGAGGATGGTGGGAGCCCACCCACAAATACAGGGACTGCCAATTAGAACTGGACAAATGTATACCAAAATGGTGAGGATGAAAGGGTTGGGTGTGGTTATATGACTACATCTGTGCCCCCCTGTGTCAACACAGGCTGGCCATCACCACTGCAGTCCAGGACTTCTTGCAGAGGAGCTATCCCCCCCGCCCTGGGTCAGTTAGCTTTTGCTTTACAATAGAAGATCATTCCAAATTTGGACTTAAAATGACCATTTATTTAGCTTTCCATTCAGGGGGTGGACAACCTAAGCTGGGCTAAGCTGGATGGTGCTGGACTCAGCTGGGCTTATTTGTGCTTCTGTGGTCAGCGGGCCAGCGGCTGGGAGCTGGCAAATTTAAGAAGGCCTCAGTAGGACAGCTATCTTCACTCATTTGATCTTTCAGACTACCTGGGACTTGTTGGGTGTCAGCAGCCCTCCAAGAGAATGAGAGTGAGCTCTGGAGTGCTGGGCTTGGAACTGGCACATCTCCTCCATCAACTTGTATTGACCAAAGTCACAAGGCAAGCCCCGAGTCATGGGGTACAGAAAGAGTCTCCTTCCTGATGGTAGCAACTGCAAAGTCATGTTCAGGAGGGCAAATTCAGGAAGAGGAACACATGAAGCTATTTTTGCAAATAATCTACCATGGCCCATGCCCTTCGGCATCTTCTGATCACGGGTGGACAATCAAAACCAGTGTATGTTCTGCTAATTTAGACACAGCGGGGGTCGGGAGCTTTCTGGCTCAAGCATGGGAAAATATCTGTCCTGCGTTATCTCCTTCAGGACTTCTTTTAGATCTTATTTCTTTTGGCCGCTTTCTTAAAGCAACCATTTCTGAGGGGTAGCATGCAATGTGTCTGCTTCCTGGGCCTCAGTAAGAACAGAAAAGAGCCGGGTTGAGTTGTTAGTACAGAGACATGCTGGCAACTTAATTTGTTGTTGTTTTGACTGGACCTAGGTCCCTCCTACATGGTAGGCACTCTATTAAAAAAACCCATCCCCAGCCCCCTTATCTTCAATGTTAAATAAAGCCCCTCCTTCCAAGCCAGGAGGTATTTTTGGATTATCTCTACCTGGGAAGTCAAGTGTGAACTAAGTAGGCAGAGTGCAAACTTTAGGGGTCAAAGGTGATCTGCCTGAAGGGTTCCCACCTGTGGTGCTCCTGATCTGCCTGGGAACCCAAAGAGACCTTCTTCCTGGTTCTGGGTACCATTTCAGGAAACCTTCAAATGGTCATTCACAGCCATTGTGAGCATTGCGTGGAAGCTCTTCCCAGGGGGGCTCTCTTGTCTTTGTTGCTCTTCTGGTCCACCCTTCACAAATGGAGAAAGTGAGGCTCAAAGTGATGAAGGCTATAACACTTACTTATCGTCAGACCTCCTTATTATTCTTCTATTGGTCCAAGCAGTGCTCTGTAAGGAAATGATTCTGAGGTTTGACAGTTGTCATCCTTCAGTGTCACACACTTTTTCTAGTCATGCTTTGCAAGGACTCAGCCTCAATCCCCCTGCCTCTCACATCCTCAGCACGTGAAACTTCCCACCCTTCTAGCCTACACAGCACCTACTGTGACCAGTGTATAAGCATTCCCCACTTCCCCCATCACAAACACTTCAGGAAGTTTGGGCAACCACAGGGTTGACAGATCCATCTCTGTCTGTTGTGTATTTCCAGGGAAGAATCAAGCAGGGAGAATGAATCGATCCTACAAGGAGCGTCTGTCTTCTGGGTAGCAGAAAGCACACTGGGAGAGTTGTGCTTTCCCACCTTTCAAACTAAAGCAGAGAACTTGTTTACAGCAGCTGCTTCCAGAAACAGTCTGGATCTTCTTGAACTGGGTCAGTCCCCTCAGCAGGCGGTGGGGCTATTTGCTGAAATTCAACTCTCATTATCTGAATGGCTCACTGGGCATCTTCCATATGCTCTGTGACAACAGGCTTTGCTGTTGTTTCACTCATACACATCCTAGATAATTTTTTCTTTTGCTTGTCACTGCTGTGTTGTACTTTCCTTGAAGCTCCTGGAATAATATCAGCAACCATATTGTGTGACAGGAGCGGGGCTCAGAGGAGGTAGAGGCAAGGGAAATGCCTCACATACCAGCCTTGTATAGGCAGGGCTTGCACAAGACAGTGCTCTGTGAGCACCGTTGTCACCTGAACTACAGGTCCCACTGTAGTTCTTCATATACGCGTTCACTTCTAATCCTGGCTACAGCCTCACTTTAGAGATGGCTCACACCCGAAGCAGAGGGTGGTTAGGAAATTTGCTCAAGGTGGCACAGCTGGTTCCAGCACTGGGCTAGAGGACATAGACATTATCCCATTTAGTTTTACAAGAGCCTTGAGAAGTAATTGGTTCTTTATTGTATTGGATCATGAGAGCTGATTGCTAAATGTCCAGGTATTTTATGAGTCAGTCATTACTAAGTGTGAACTCACACAAATGAGAAATCATACAATTAGATCAATTATACCAAAAGCAAATGTAATAATTCCCCACAAGCTCATCTCTTCCTAATTCTTTTTCCATGTCCAAGGACAAAGCAAAGCAGTTGCTACTTCGTATTAAAAAAAAAAAAAATCCCTTTTTCTGTAGGGTGGAAAGAGACTGGCTTCTCCCTGCCTCAGCCGGAAGCCACTTCTTCCGGCCATTCTCCAGGGCAGATCACAGTAGGAAACAGCCACCCAGGCCTCGAGGAAGAAAAACACCCATTTCCCATGCTCCCAATACAGGCAATAGAAAGCTCTAAGCTTGAGCTCTAAGACCTCTGTCTGGGTCCTAGAAGAAGCAGGCTTCTCTAGTGGGATGGGGTGGGAAAGTGTGTGTGTGTGTGTGTGTGTGTGTGTGTGTGTGTGTGTGTGTGAGCATGGCCTCTCTAGCTCTTGATCCAGAGGGTTTTCTTGTGTCACTTGTACTTTGAGGTTTCAGATGCAGCTGATGTAGAAGAGTCCATGGCTTTGGGCACTGATAGACCTGAGTTTATCTCTTGGTTCTCTCTGCCTTCTGGAAGGTGGGTGAGCTTGGTCAAGGCATCTAACTTCTCTCAGACTTTCCATCTGTAGAACTGGAGAACATCACCTTGTAGACTCTGAAAGGGGGTGTGGTGTAAAAACCAACCGAGCAGAAGCATGTTAAGCACCATGTTGAATGAGTGAATACCAATGGCAGCTGTGTCCCAGTCACTATGCTAGCCTAGGAGGAGTATCATGCAGTTGGGCAATAGTCCTTTCTCCAGGGATTGATGCAGAGACAAGAGCTGTGGATGTGGTGTACTGAGACAGCAGAGAGTGGAAGGACAGGCTGGGAACACAGGAGATGGGTCCTTAATTTGTCCTCTTCAGGCATTGGCTGAACAAATGTTTCCTGAGACCTATTTGTGCCTATGGGAGGAGATACAGTTATGAAAAATAGGATTCAGTCACTTCCCTCTCAGGACCAACGCTAAGACAAGTGACAAGATCAAAGATTTTACAAACAAGAAAATCCAGAAGAAACAGTCTTGAGGAAGGAATGAGACCCCAGGAAGAGGCCTTTCTGGGGGCTGGCTCGTGGGAAGGGCTTTCTGGGAGACCTCTCCCCATGACCCAGTTCTTCACTTTGCTTCAGCAAGTGGGGAGAGGAGCTGGCTGAATGCAGTTGACCTTATACACCATGAAGTTTGCTCTGTGTATCCCCCTTGTACTCTGCTTCAAAGGGCTGCATCTCTCCACCATTGCTTAGGTCTAGGGCTAACGCAAATCCATGCCTGTTTCCATGGGCTCTAAAGCCAGGTCAGGGCCCTTCCCAAAGTGTCACCAATAATACCCACAACACATGCTGGAGACATAGAGAGGGTATAGTTCTTAATTCTTGGGTAGGGAGGCTTTTGTCAAGTTCTTTGTTATCCTCTACCTTCTGCTCAGGGCGTCTCTCAATACTCTCAGGTGAGTAAGACTGACTTTCCTGGTTGAAGGAACAATTCCAAGAAGAGTCTGGAGCTAGCGTGAAACTGACAAGCCAGAAAACAAGGTTCTCCTCAAACTTTGACCATTAGAGGCTGGGTCTCCGTAGGCAATCAGGCCCTTTGTGGGGCTCTTGGAGGCTGACTTCCCTCCTGTGGTTTCCCCCGCTTCTCCTGGAGTTGGGAGTATCTCCAGCAGACACTCTTCTGCGTGAACTGAGGAAGTCTAGTCCGCAGGCTGTGTCAGATATGGTATTGTACTGGTGTTTAGGACGCCCAGGCTCAGAGCAGGTTGCTGTTTCACTTACCAAAGGGTACCTTTTCTCCCAACCCGTGTGTAGTCAACAAGACACCTGCATGACAATACATTCCTCAGCTGTGTTCAATGGTGTTGCAGAGGGTCCCGATTTTAACCTTAGCAGAGGTAAAAAGCTGATAAATGCCAGGCTCACTTCATAGGGTGAAATGGTACATACAGCGTGACTTCCCTTCCCCGTACTTCTGCTGTTGTCTACGTGCCCTGATCAGTAGTAGTCAATAGAGAAACAGACAGAAAGTAGATTCAGTTTTACTGGGCCATAGTTAGTGAACAAAGATGAAGCCAAGATGTGTTATGGTGACAGAAAGATTATTTTTCTTCATTATTTTAAGTCTGTTGTGAGCCGGCAACAGCTTAATGGCTTTCTTTACTGTTACTATTTATTCATTTTATGGGTGCATGGGTGTGTTACCTGCATGTTTGTTTGTGCATAGTTTGTGTGCCTGGTGCCCTTGGAGGTCAGAAGAGGGTGTTAGATCCCCTAGAACTGGAGTTACAGATGACTGTAAGATACTACGTGGGTGCTGGATTTGAACCTACGCCCCCTGCAAGAACAGCCAGTGCTCTTTTCTTGTTAGTTTGTGGGTTTTTTTTTTTTTTTTTTTTTGAGACAGGGTCTCCTCTGTGTAGCCCTGGCTGTCCTGGAACTCACTCTGTAGAACAGGTTGGCTTCAAACTCACAGAGATCCGTGTACCTCTGCCTCTTCAGTGCTGGGATTAAAGGCGAGTGTCACTACTGCCCGGTGTCAATTAGTGCTCTTAACTGCTGAGCCATTTCTCCAGTTCACCTTAATGGTTTTCACTTGTGGATTGGTGGAGTGACAATGAGGACACATCATTTTGGAAAACACAATTTCCTAACATCCTAAGGAGGATAAGCTGAACCACCCATTAATACTTAAAATGCCACCATAGGTGTGATACCTGTTACTTCTACTCACGCTTCATTGGCCAAAGCACATCAAATGGGCAAATTTATTCTGTCTGAGACAGAGACCAATACTCTTCCAACGACGAGTAACAAAGTCTAGGACATGAAAGGCTTTTTGTTGTTGTGTTCAGCCTGGTCTTGCTATGTACTTGTTATGGAGCTGAGGATGACCTTGAACTCCCAATCTTCTGCCAAGTGCTTGGGCTATAGAAGTGTTTGAAGTGTTTGTGATCCAACCCAGGGCCTTGTGCAAATTAGATATACACTACCAATTGAGTTATACCCCTAGCCCGACTGTGTCTTTGAGTATACACTGCTTTAGACAGTGAGGTTCGATCTCATGAAATTTTAAAAGAAATTGAGTTGATTTTGAATCAGCGTATACTAATTGTACATAGAGGTGGGTGTTAATGCTCTATTTCTGTACACACATGCAGCAAAAATGTCACATCCAACCTCCCTTTATTCACCTTCCTCTGCCATTCCCTCTATTTTGCATTCATATCTACTCCTCCTCTCCCGACCTGACCCGTGACACACATGAGAACATGCAGTACTTATCTTTCTGTGTTTGCTTAATTTTACTTGAAATAACGTCACCCAGTTTCAGCTAGTCTTGCTGTAAATGACATGATTTCACCCTTCCCTATGGCTAAGTAACACTCCATTGATATATGCCATTATTTCTTTATCTCTTTATCCCCTGATGGGTACCCAGGCTGATTCCATATCTTGGCTACTCCAACAGAGTCACAATAAACATAAACACAAAGGTGGCTCTTTCGGTGTGACTTCATTTCCTCTGGATCCACACATAAAAGTAGGATAGCAGGATCATGTGGTAGTTGTATTTTTATTTTTTGAGGAACTCCATAACGGCTGGCCAATTCATATCCTTCCTGTAAGAGTTCCCTATCTCCATACTCTTGCCAGCATTTGTTGTTTTCAGTGTTGGTTTATGTGTCATACTCATTCTAGTTTGGGTGAAATGGTTTCTCATTGAAGTTATGATTTGCACTCCATCTGTAGCTGGTGATATTGGCCATTGTTTTCCATGCACTTGCTGGCTGTATGCATTTTCTTTTTCATTGAGAAGTGTATGTTCAGATCATTAGCCCAGTTTTGAAAGATTTATTTATTTATTTATTTATTTATGTATTTATTTATTTTGGCTTTTTGAGACAGGGTCTCTCTGTGTAGCCCTGGCTCTTCTGGAACTCATGACGTAGATGAGGCTGGCCTTGAACTCACAGAGATCTGCCTCCTTCTCTTCCTAGGTGCTGGGATTAAAGGCTTGTACCACCACATCTGGCCTTTATTTTCAGATTATGCGTATGTATGTGTCTGTGTGTGGTTATGTCCATGTGAGTTCAGGTGTCCAAAGAGGACAGAAGATCTGTCCTCAGATCTGGAGCTGAA
Organism: Cricetulus griseus; assembly: GCF_003668045.3. Taxonomy (NCBI): domain Eukaryota; kingdom Metazoa; phylum Chordata; class Mammalia; order Rodentia; family Cricetidae; genus Cricetulus; species Cricetulus griseus. The sequence goes on from NC_048598.1 coordinate 123,550,916, forward strand.
ATTACAGGTGGTTGTGAGCCACCCAGTGTGGGTGCTGGGAACTGAACCTGGTCTTTCTGCAAGTGCAGTGTGTGCTCTGAACTGCTGCACCATCTCTTTAACCCCCATCTGTCCATATTTTAGATTGCATTGCTGTGGTTTTTAAGTGTTTTGAGTCCCTTATATACCCAAGACTTTCTTCCACAGATGCATAGTTGGCAAATATTTTCTTCATTCTGCAGACTGTCTCTCCTCAGGCTGATTCATGATAATTGAATTCTGTTGATTCCTTTATCATGCAGATGCTTTTGGGTTTGTTGTCCCATTTGCCAATTTTTGTTCGTTTGTTTCCTGTGCTTTGGGGTCATATCTTAAAAAGCATTGACTGTTCCAACATCTTGAAGCATTTCCCTTATTTTTTCTTCCAAGTTTCTCCAGGTCTTATGTTTGGGTCTCCGATCCACTTTGAGTTCAGTTTTGTACAAGATGAGAGATAAGGGTCACACTTCAATCTTCTACATAGGACTAGCCCATTTCCCCAGCACAATCAGAGTTCTCTTTTCTTTTTTTTCTTTTCTTCTTCTTCTTCTTTTTTTTTTTTTTTCTCCCGAGACAGGGTTTCTCTGTGTAGCTTTGGAGCTTATCCTGGCACTCGTTCTGGAGACCAGGCTGGCCTCGAACTCACAGAGATCCATCTGCCTCTGCCTCCGAAGTGCTGGGATTAAAGGCGTGCGCCACCAATGCCTGACCTAGAGTTCTCTTTTCTCTGCTTTGTGTTTTTAGCATCTTTGTGTAGAAGCAGCTGGTACTAGATATGTGAGTTTATTACTGGGGCTTCTAGTCTGTTCCATCACTCTATGTGTTATTTTTTCTTTCTCCCAGTACCATGTTGTTTTGGTTACTATCCCAGCCTTACCAATTTTTGTGCAACATACCTCAGAAACCAGAAACCAGTTGGTGAACTTGGGATAGAATTACAAATAAACATAAGAATAGAAGTGTCTTGGTTTCTTTTGTTCACAAGTGTATCCCAAGGGCCCCAAACATACCCTTTAACACACATTTGTTTCAGAAAGTTATAAATGGGTTTGAGAAGTCATCTGATCCTTCCTGCCTCAGGCGAGGAGTATGTGTGCCATCTCCCGAAGCCTCCTGATGTGGTGATGGTCGAATACCACAGTCACTTCTTGTTCTGTATTGGAGCCAGGCTGGCAGCACCTCACCTTTGCCTGGGATTGCTGTTTCTAGCTGTTGTTTCAGTCTAGATCTGGAATGTTATAGCCTGTTAGAGCAATTCAGCTCTATGGTAGTCTGAGAGCTGCCTGGAAGCATGTGCAAGCAGATGAGTGTTCCCATGTTCCAAACTAGGCAGCACCGAGACCTGGGGAGCAGGCTATAGTTTGCTTCCTTCTAGTTCAGTCACAGGGCTGGCATTTGAAGTTCTTTCTTCTCCTAATGCCCCTTTCAAGGCTATTTTGGGGGTATATACATATATATTTCCCCCTCTCATTTTCATAAAATTAAATATCTTAGTACCCATAGTGTCACTCTCCAGGCATCTGCTCTACATCTTTTAGTCCTGACAAACATTTCTGCCTCCACATGTCTCTGACCTGGTAGGATTTTAAATCTTGCTGAGTTGTACATCTGGAAAAAAAAAAAAAAGCTACCTGACCCTTGACCTTCTCCAGGAAGCACCTTTGTTATGGTGGAAGGAGAGAAGGGCAGTGGCTGCATGAGGGATAAAGAGCTGGCCTCTCCCCTCTGTCCACTGTTCAGTTTTTCTGGGAAGTTTGGGAATCTATTTTCTTAGGGATGTGGCTCAGATATTTTTATTTCATGGAACCCAACACCACAGATTTCCAGATTTATTTTCAGTTTGGAATCGCTCCAGTACTGAGTGACAGCTTGAGTAGCATTCATCAGCCGCCCCCTCTCTCTGGGTCAGTACCAGGTTTATGCGATTAGAAGTCCAAATGGAGCCAGTCAGGCAGTCGGACTCACCCAGGCCACATCCTTCGTAGCCTTCTATCTCTCTACACAGACTTTCAGAGCAGAAAGTGATGTCCTGAGGACCTACAAGCCAACCTCCTGGCCTAGATGTCTAAGCCAGAACCTAGGACCCCAGAGGGCTCTCCACGACTTTCAGCCAGCTGACAGACGCTACCCACCATTTCTGCTCACCTCGGACAAGATAAACCCATCTATGCCCCCCTCCTCCCATTCTGAGAGAAGGAAGAGGGAAGTGGGAAAGAGGGGTCAGTAGTTTCTTCAGCATTGACAATCAGAGACTTGGCCTTGCCATGGATTCTTAAGATAACCTCAGCCTCCCTTCTCCAGCTGGTAGGGATCAGTGTCCTGGGAGCCCAGCCACCATTGGGGGAGGAGGAGCCGACAAGGGAGGATAAAGGAGAGAGGGGAGGAGTCTGGGTGGCTCCCTCCTCCTGGCGTTCCGGCCAAGTGGCTGAGCTGGAGAAGGAGGGCTGATAACAGATAAGCGCCTGGTTTTCCTGTGGCCTTGTTTATACAAGCTTCGGTTCTTGTTGGCTGGTTCCTGAGGGGGGAGGGGGGGGGCGGAAGGCAGTGTGGGGCTCCCGGACGGAGGTTTGCTTTCAGCTAGCAGAGGCCTTTAGGGTTTATAGAACCCAGCCCACTTCGGCCCCCAAACTCCCATCCAGAAGTTGGCTAGCTGGAGGTTTGAACCGAGAGGGCAGGATCTCCACCCTTGGAGTGGGGGAGGGGAGCCTTAACCAAGGAAATGGCTGGCGTAAATAACTGCCTCTTCCCCCGGTCTGTGGATCTGTGGGTCTCAGGGCAATTGAGAAAGGATTTCCAGCCACAATAGAGCCACTGATAACATGTTTACGCTAATTCAAGAATTCCACGAGCTGCCTGCGAGCTGAGCTGCGTTCCTTTGCTTCCCTGGAACAAGCTGAGTTTGCAGTGTACTGTCTGAGGACCTGGAAGGTTGTGAAAAGCAAGTACCATATGCTGTGCTAGGGCTTAGCCTGGAGTCATAGCAGAACAGATTCAAGTTGACCCTTATGGAGATTAAAAGCAGCGGTGATGTTATTATTATATGACCCATGGCCCAGGCAGGGTATGCCATGGAAGCCTTAGTAAGGCCCTAACCCTGGGAAAGAGTCTTTAGTTGGACCGATATGGAAAAAGAATTTTGAAAGGGTGATAGGACTACGATACAGTCACCTAGGGTTCAGTGAGAGAGCCTCCCACGCAGAGGAAACACTGCAAGAAAAGCAAAAAAGAAAAAAAAGTGGGGTGCTGGAGGACCCCGGAGGAAGCAGAGTGAGGACTTTTGAGGAATAAGCAGGGGGAGGGTAGAGGGAAGGAAGGCAGAAGGGGGATCTGGAGGGAGGAGAGTGGCAGCAGTTAGAACAGGAGATGAGGGGCCCAGGAGAAGGACTGCTCTCTGAGCAGAAGTGTGGAACACAGCTGCCTTGGAGCTCTTGTAATAAGCAGGGGCTTGTCAGTTTCACCTGGTGGTCTTGCCTTGCCAAAGCTTAGTAAATGGTGTGTTGGGTGCTCATCCGTCTCAGCTCCATCTGTGACAGGTGGCCTTTCGATGACACTGGCTTGGAGATTTGTCCTGGGAGGTCTAAGTCTCCAGAGCTGGAAGGGTAGGAGGCAGGCTGAGCACTGAGAGGCAGGGCCTGCTCCTACAGAAACTCATCTGCCCATGATCCCTGTCTTACCCTCTGGGGTGCAGTGAGAAGGTACTTGGTCCTCACAGATGACCGCCTCAACTCCTCCATGTGCATAAACCATCCTCCAGACTGACTGGTTTCCTTCCGTCCATCTTTCCTTCCTCCCTCTGCCCCGTCCTTCCTTCCATTGTATTCAACAGTTGTCAAACCTCACTCAGCGTTGGCTCTCTGACACCTGTACTCAGTAGGTCCCTTCATTGGGCTAGACATTAAGAATAATGGGTATAGCCTCAGATTATTGGGGTTAAATTCCCCACTAGCTCAGTGATCTGCAGCAGATCTCTCCATCTTGGTTTCTGCTCTTCTGTAGCAAGTAGCAGTGCCTAATATACTGGCTGTTGGTGGATTTGACGGGAACACTCTTGTAAAAGGCTTTGTTTTGTAGTCAAGTGGTCTGTGGATATTAGTTGCTGCTGTTTATGGGCATCAGTTGTTCACTCTGGGAACATATGTATATATTGTTGGGCAGTGGCGGCACACACCTTTAATCCCAGCACTTGGGAGGCAGAGGCAGGAGGATCTCTGTGACTTTGAGGCCAGCCTGGTCTACAGAGTGAGTGCCAGGATAGGCTCCAAAGCTACACAAAGAAATCCTGTCTCTAAAACAATAGCTGTCTTGGAACTTGCTCTCAAGACCAGGTTTGCCTCGAACTCACAGAGGTCTGCCTGCCTCTGCCTCCCGAGTGCTGGGATTAAAGCTGTGCACCAACACTCCTGGCATGGAAAAAGAAATGGTTAGGAAGAGAACATTTTTTTTTTTTGGAAAAAAATAATACAACATTAAAGATACCTACCCCAATAGCAACTCCTTTTTTTTTCCTCATGTTCATCTCCAATATGAGATCCTAATTTTAGAATCTAAAAGTCTAGAGAACTTTGTTTTCTTTGATTTATTCCAGTAAATCTGCTGTGAATAGACTCAGCAGATGGCTGTGCATGTGGGATCCACCCTAAGCTGAGGGTGAGAGCCCTGGATTTATAGTTCCCTTCACTCCCCTATGCCTTGCCTTCGGTGGATCTGGGAACCTGTTTCTCCTCATCTGTTAAATGGGAGCAGTAGTGCTAATATGGGCAAAGAACCCAGCACATAAAGAGGATTAGGAAACTCTAGTTCCTGGCCTCTCCCTTAGATTTAGGGTGTGGTGTGTAGAGAATGGGAGGAACCCAGGGATGGGGCCCCCAAGATGGCTCAAGCCAGCCCACCTTTAGCCTCCCCACAGTGATGCCCCTAGGTCACACAAGTGAACTGGAGACCCCATTTTGCTCTAGGAACATGGGCCAGTCAGCCTGTGGTTTACTGTGGTCATACTTCAGTGGGAAAGAAGGGGATGTGCCAACCCCCATAGTTTCATGAAGGATGGGAGCAGGAGGAGGCCAGGGGAAGCCTGTTCTGGGAGCTTCTGAGGGCTCTGTTGGGGTGGGTTGACATATTTTGGGGAGAAGGGTCATGGGTATATGTGGGTAGAGTGAGCCAGGGACTGCAGGGGTCAGGAAGAGTTCAGAGAGAGCCAGGCACTGGGGGAGAGGCCATGATGATTAAGAGGCTCTCATTAAAGCAGGTTGGTGGGAGCTTCCTGGCTAACCTGGCTAAGTTACCTAAGTAACTTCCCTTCACTCCCTGACCCCTGCAGTCTGTGTTTCTCAAGTGCCAGGGTATACATTATGTGAATAATGAATAATTGCCTAGGCTTGTAGCGCATTTTAGAAACCAGGGTGCTTAAAAACATTATTTTAATTTTATGTGTATGAACATATATCTATGCACATGTATGCAGGGTCTGTGGAGGCCAGAAGTGGGTATTAGATCCCCTGGGACTGGAGTTACAGACAGTTGCAAACCTCTGTGTGGGTGCTGGAAGTTAAACACTGTCTTCTGGAAGAGCAGCCAGTACTCTTAACTACTGAACCATCTCTCTAGCCCCAACCAGGGCATTTTTAAATGTCCACTTCCCAATTCCAATCTCATAACGGAGCAGCCAAAGAGAGGCAATTGTGATGTTTCACAAATAACAAAACAGAATTGAAAGGGCTGAGAAATGACAGGTCTTCTGGTGTCAAGGAACCTACAGCTGGTGGGTGAGTGGGGCTTTCTCAGAAACTAGAATAACTTAGGGTTTTTCTCCATTATTTTGCTATCATCATCATTACGAGCCTCAGGTAGCCTCGCTGACCTTGGTTTCTGTATGTAACTGGGGCTAGCCTTGAACTTCTGACCCTCTTGTCTCCACTTCTTGGGTACTGGCACTGCCTGTGTGTGATGTGTGCCACCTCTCTTGAGTTTTTTTGTTCACTTGCTTTTGGTTTTTTGAGTTTGGGTCTTGCTTTATAGCCTAGGCAGGTCTAGAACTTACTATGTAGCCCAGCCTAGCCTTGAATTTGCATCAATCATCCTGTCTTAGCCCCCTGAATGCTAGGATTACAGGCATCGGTCACCAGGCTTGGCTTCCATTACATGTTTTAAAAATAGAAGTACTCTTTGGCTTTCTTCCTGTGTAGATTCGTTAGTTTTGCTCTTTCAGTCTTGGGAAATGAATTTCCATGTGACAGGGCACCCATGGGTGCCAGGGCCTCTCAGAGGAAGAGCAGAGGTGCAAACAGAGCCTGTGGATGGAGGGCACAGACAGTGCCTCACAGGTTAGAGTTGCTTGTTAATAGGTGACTAAGTGAGGCTTACCAGATCACAGTGTCTGGGCATCAGCTGTCACCAACAGGATTAGGGGCCTCTTGGCCCTTGAGTCTAAAAGACGTCATGCTAACAGTGAGCATGGGGCCTTGGGAAGACTCCTTCATCCCTGGGGCCTTGGTTGTGAATGTTGGCTCATTCACAAATGGATGAAATTGTTCTTCACCCTCCCCCACCTGCCATTCCAATTACAGTTGTTGACTTTCTGTGTGCAGGTCCATGGAGCAAACATTTCCCCAATTCCTGGAAACTCATCCAGCTCTGCTAGTACCAAACAGTGGCCCTGAATCTGTTGGTTGTGTGCTGGGTCACGGTCTCCTTCTCTGTTATGTGTATCGTGTTGCTCTTCAGGGACCTTCCAGCTCATTCTCTGAAAAGTGAGGTCCAGGGGCTTGTCTGGGTGGGGTTGAATGAGGGGCCAGAGAGTAGGCTGCAACCATAGAGGCCAACAGAGGGGAACGGTCTGGAGAAACCTGGTAGGGTAGGGTAGGGTAGGGGCCTGTGGGTTGGTGAGGAGGGAATCAGGGCGCCAGGCTAACCTGTCGGGCTTACTTTTCCTTCTGGCCTATCTTATGAAAGGTTCCCAGGACTCTGGGGCCAGCCTCTGTGGAGGCTAGGGGTTAGCTACTCCTCTTGCCTTGCAGGCCATATGGTTTGCTGAGGGAGCGGGCCCCACTTCGGAGGCCAGTAGCCAACAGAACCTGTCCTGGGCTAGCCTGGGCTCTGCCAGCTCACAGATCTTTGTTATCTGATGTTTGGATCCCAACATTGAGGAGACAGAGAGCCAGTTGTGTTCAGAGTGGTCTGTGGTGCTATAGAGTAGCAAAGTGGCAGGGGACAACAGCAGGCTTGCCAGAGTGGCCAGAGTGTTTCCTCTGTGGTCCGTACCCTTTCCCATTGAAACCATTGTCTTTACTGACTGAGCTGTCTCCTCAGCCACTGCTTTTCTTTGAACAAGTGTGCAAAGCCAACTCCAGCCTAGATGCTTCAGGAGACCCACAAACCGATCCTTCCTTTGACCACCCAGGATAAGGAGGAGTGAAGGGCACTTCTCTCCTGGCAGATAACTGGGCCTCTGTTAGCCTTTCCTTTTCACTGTTGGTGACTCCATTTTCCTCTATGATTCAGGGTCTTCAGCATGAAGAGAAGAGTCCCTCTGGCTGCCCTTTCCCCTGGAGCTCATGAGATGTTGCTGGGATATATGAAGTCATGTCTGTCACAACGCTAGCGCTGTGTGAGAGAGGACCCAGGAATATGCTAGCTGCTTTACTTGCTTGCGGATAGTTAAGGTTTAGAAGAGCCTGGTGGGGATATTACTCATGAGGTCCCAGCCACTATGCTGACCCCAGGCAGGACATGGTTAGCCAGGCTCAGACTGAGCAGGAAGCCAAAAGAACACGAGAACTTCCTTTTTGCTTAGATTTTTAAATAGTACACCTCAGGGTTCAGAAACTCAGGGTTCCCAGCTCTTAGAGGCACTTCACACCCCTTATCCAGTAGCCGGGGTGTTAGTGAGGGCATTGGTTTCTGACATTGAATCTTGGGAAATATCAGTAGGCATTTCCATAGGCCACAAGTGTTGTTGAAAAATGTGACTGTGGAACCATTTGTTCCCCCCACCTCCTCTCCAAGTTTAGTGCCCTCTGAGGTGGAAGGGTCACAGGTGGGGAAGCTTGAGAAAGGAGCTTCCCACAGCTGGAGGCTGTGAACATAGAATCTAAAGGCCCATCCAGCTGCGTGACCCAAGAAAGCCATAAAAGGACTGTGTCTCAGTTTCTCTCTCTGTAAAACCAGTGCCACTGTAATAATGCATTCTTTGTATCATTGCAAGAACCAAACATGATCTAGAATGCTAATGGCCTCAGGGGAATGGTCGATATTTGGACAAATGCTCACTATGTATTTGAAAGGACAAGACGATGGGATATGAGGGTAATTAAGAAGACAGAGGACATGGCATGAAATTCCCTGAACACAGCTCAGGGTGAGGGTACCCCAACCATAGTCTCACTCGGTTGATGGCATCAAGCCAGGATGTCTGGCCCAGACAACAGTATTCTTTGCATTTTGCAAACAAGTTTCTGAGTAAGAATAGATTCCCAGGGGAATAAGTCTTCCTTCTCTTGGAACCCATAAACACTTCAGCTGTGGATGCCCAGAGCCCAGAGGCTTTGGAGACAGGGCTGAGGAGAAAAGGAGGGCTGTTTCTGAGGTCAGTGCCCAGCGCTGGACTTGCGATTCCTATTTTCCTGGAAGCTATGAGTTACACGGCCCAGAGCATGTTTCCTAACCAGTCATCTCAAGTAAAGGGTGAAGCTGCAGACAACAGGCTTTCAATACTTCTAGCCCTGTGAAGTTGACTGTCACGTGACCTCCTGGAGCCATAGTTTCTCAGCCGGAGATAGGAGTGGCTGTGGGGATGAAGGGAGTTGATGCTGAGACACCCATTTGCACTGGCAGGTGGATAGAAGGGGTATCTGAGGAGAGTTACTCAAACTTCTGCCAAGGGTCAGGGACAGGTTACCACCTGGAATGGGCAGAGAGAGAGACAGACAGAGAGGGAGGGAGGAAGAGAGAGAGGGAGGGAAAGAAGGAGGGAGAAAGAGAGAGAGACAGAGAGACAGAGAGAGAGACAGAGAAAGAGAGACAGAGAGAGAGACAGAGAGAGACAGAGAGAGACAGAGAGAGAGAGGATCCTCCACCCTAAACATGGCCTTCGAGTGCTTGGGTAAGGGTGGACAGAAGCACCAACTTGGGACATTTAATGGGACAAGGCTAAACCTGAGTCCAGTTTCCACTTAAAATTTTCTGTAACTTAAAAAATTACATTGAATTATTTGGGTGTGTGTGTGGGGGGCATATGTAGAGGTCAGATGACAACTTGTGGGAATTGGTTCTTCTACCATGTGGGCCCAAAGGCTCTCACTCAGTCCTCAGGCTTCGTGACTGCTGAGCCGTCTAGCTGGCTGTCCAGTAACTTTTGGGGCCACTGTAAGAGAGATGGATCTGAAGCTTGTGTTCATCTGTGTCAGGCAAACCTTATTCCTATTTCTTAACAGAAGGGACAAATGAGAATTCATTAGTAAGCTGTGACCAGCAAATGTTTTTGCCTTTATTATTAACCTAATATGTTTGTTTAAAAGGGGGAGGCTGCCTTGCTCCAGTGTATGGAGTGAGTTGCCTGCTGGCCCGCCAGTTCTGATAGGAAACCCTGGAGATTGTTTCCACATGTGTGTTTACCATACAAAGAATTAGTTGCAGTGGTGGAAGGCCTTGGGATGGGGAAGATGGATTCTGATGGAGGATTTTGCATCCTTCAGATCAAATGCAGAGATATTCTTTCAGGGGAAGGATTATGGTACAAGAAACCCCTCGACTATCCCCTGCCATCCTCCAGGGCTCAGGCACTACAGTGTGAACCTTCATGGTCACCAAACAGGTCCCCTCTGCTATTCTGAGGATCTCACCTGATGAGGTGGCCTGAAGGATGCTATAAACAGGTCTTATGGGTGCACAGGGTCTTGGAACACACATACTCATGTGTACCTTTGGTGTATGTATGAAATGGACCTGTGACTATGGATGACAAGACACTCAGCCAGCTATTGCACACTGCTCTGAAGGGCCTGTATACAAAGAGTTGGACAGCCTAATTTGACTAAAATGTGCTAGTTGTGAGGGTCTATAGTGTCTCTGCTCTGAAAACTACTTTTGTTGACACAGTGGCTTCAGCTTCATCCATTAATCTTATTTTCCATATACAGAGTTCTTATATGTCCTAGTCCTTCCAAGACTAAAAAGCATGAACATCAGAGAGGCGATACTTAGATTCAAGTACTAGCTCTGCCACTCACTAACTGTGTGATTTGGATGACCTAATCTCTCTTTCTCTGTCTTTGGCATATGTATGTTTGTGTAGTCTCTCTTTCTCTGTGTCTCTGTCTCTGTTTCTGTCTGTGTGTATGCATGCAGAGTCTCTTGTTGAACAGGGAGCTCATAGACTGTAGCTAGTCTGACTAGCCAGCTTAGTCCAGGGAGCCTTTGTCTTTGTATTCTCAACACTGTAATTACAGGCCGGTTGTCATGCCTATTTACATGCATTCTGAGGATCTGAACACTGATCCTTACACTTGTGTGGCAAGTGCTTACTCACCAAACCATCTCTCACTCTCCCTTAATCTCTCTGTGCTTCAGTTTCCTCTGTAGCATGGAGGTGGTGCCACCCCATAGACTTAGTTTGAGGATTAAGTTACTGTTTATAGAGCTTTTAGATGAATACCTAGCACATGGTGGATGCTGAGCACAGCAGATGGCTTTAGGTTAGTGGTGTCTCTGTGTCATCTCCTTTCCCCTGAGTCATTTTAGCATGCAGTCTACGGACAATGAGTTAGTGTAACTTGACATTCTATTTTGTGTTTCTCCCTGACCCCTTGACAGCTCATAAATCCCATGTGTAAAGAAGCTGTCCTGATCTAAGGAGATGATGGATCCCTGAACCAATTTCCTGTACAAAGGTACTGAAACCTGTCTGCTGCTGTGGCTGCTCTTGGAGAGGCAGGTCTTAGGCAGGTGGGCCCAGCACTACCTGCACACACATCCTTGTTGTGTATCTGCCTTCAAACTCATTGCCTTGAATTGAGAAGTGCACTGTTCCTGTGGAACACCAGGCAGAGGCTCTTTGGAGAATGGCTGGGATGTTTTGGAGCTGTGGTTAGTGTCTGGAAGCTTTGGGGTGTTGTGACTATCTGCCACTCTCATTCTGCATGGTAGGTAGGCCACAGTCAGTGTGTGTCAACAAACGATCTGTTACTGACCAGCTTCTCATTCCTTGACTACTTTATTGTGACCTGTTCAGTAATAAAGATGGAAAATAGAGATAGTATAAACAGAAACACAGATCGGTTATTGGCACCAGCTATCTTCCTGAAACCAGAGAAGACTGTGCACCTAAACGTGTGCTTTGTATGTTTACCAAGTATCTTCAAAAGGTTCACGTCTTGGGTATCATTAGATCAGTTCTTGAAAACCATCCCAAGGAAATGCTATAAAGTTTGCAAAAATGCTTTCTGCACAAAGATGTCTGCTAAGCCATTATTTATGAAACACCAAGAATAATGGCAGTGTCTAGTATTTCAGATAAGGTTATGGTGGAACTAGAGGTATGTCAGTTCTGGCAGTCTCCATCCTTTTATAGGCTTGTGAGTGCCTTGAAAAGTTAGGAGAAGGAAGATTCCCATCCTCTGCCACCAGAGATTCTGATTTAATGGGTCTGGGATGGGGTCCAGAAATCTGTATTTTTAACATGCTCTATGCTAAAGACATGACTTTTCTACAGATGTTCTGTAGATCAACATTTGGAAAACTGATCAACTTGATGGGATTTTGCTGTCATTTAAAACGATGTTTATAGAAAGATTACAATAGTGTGGAAGAATGTTTTATAAATAAAAAGTATGTAAAATTGTATATGTTACTCTGTATCCAATTATGAAATAGTTGTATAAAGCAAAGTAAAAATAAACAAAAGTATAAACAGTGGTGGCCTCAGGGTGGTTGATATAGTGGAGATTTCTTTCTACATTCTCTAAAACTTCCAAAAGTAAATTAAGAAAAGAAAAGCCCAAATCCATAAGGTTGGAGAAATGGCTTAGTCAGTAAAGTGCTTGCACAAGGACAAGAGTTTAACCCCCAGAACACACATAAAAAACTAAGTTTGGTGGCACAGGCTAGTAAACCTACATGTATTCCTGGGACATGTAAGCCTAAATGACCCTGTCTCAAAGAATAACACACACACACACACACACACACACACACACACACACACACACAAAAATAAAAGGGGCCTGGTGGCAAGCACCTATTATCCCTTGGGAGAAAACAGGGAATTCAAGGTCATTCTCAGCTACATATCAAATTTGAAGCAGTTTGGGCTACATGAGTCCCTGTTTCAAAACAAAACTAAAGTCATTAACCTGTTACTTTAAAACATATATTTTTCTTGAAGCAAATTAAATGATGTTTTATTACTCTATTTCCTGGATTTACATGGGGTGTGGAGGAGTTTAATTTTCTTCGTAAATAATCTGAAACTAGCCAACACTGGAACATCTTCAGTTGGGCTCCAAGTCCCTATGGAAATGCTCCTTTGTACAGCTGCACCTCTGACATTTCATAACTCAGAAGGCACAATCATCCCTTTAGTTCTCAATCAGATAAAAACAATCCTAGGGGGCAGGGAGTCATAGTTTGGCAGTAAAGTCAGAGCTTAGCATGTACAAAGCCCTGGGTTCAGTTTCCACCAACAATAAACAAAGATTAAGAAAAACAATACATATACATAGTACATAAATAGTAGATAAAATTCTTTTTTCCTCTTATTAATTAATATTTTTTCATTTATTTTACAATTCTATTACAGTTTTCCCCTCCCTCTTCTCCTCCTGTTTCCCTCTCTCCTTCCCTTTGCCTTCCCCCATCCACTCCTCCTCTGTTTCTGTTCAGAAAGGGGCAGGCCTCCCATGGGTGTCAACAAAGCATGGCATATCAAGTTGAGGTAGGACTAAGCTCCCCCTTTTGAATTAAGACTAGATGAGGCAACCCAGTATGAGGAATAGGTTTCCAAAAATCAGCCCAATCATTAGGGACTGGCCCTGATCTCACTTCTAGGAGTCCCACAAATAGACTAAGCTACACAGCTGTCACGCATATGTAGAGGGCCTAGGTTGGTCCCATGAGCTCCTACAAGCTCATATTAGTTGTTTCTGTGTGTTCCCTTGTGATTACCTGGTCTCTCCTTTATCTGGGACAGTAGTATTTTTTTATTTTGTAGAGTGGAATTAGTCATAGTATTGAAGATTTTTGTTGTTGTTGTTTTGGTTTTCAAGACAGGGTTTCTCTGTGTAGCCTTGACTGTCCCAGAACTTCTTCTATAGACCAGGCCGACCTCAAACTCAAATAACAAAGTCTTTAAAGAAAGAATACAGTAATATAAAGGATAAAAACCATGCAAAGATGGGAAATGCACAGGGAGTCTGGATTCTGTATGTTATTGTGTTGTCTTTAGATTTTCTGATTGTTAATGAGGGAACCACAGCTGCTAAGACACATTGGATTATGAAAACTGCTGGATTAAATCAGCCTATGTATTTTAAAAATGTCTTGACTTCAAAATGGAAGTCAAAAGATGTATTACTTTATAGAAAAGGTTATGCTTTGGGCTGGAGAGATGGCTCAGAGGTTAAGAGCACTGACTGCTCTTCCAGAGGTCCTGAGTTTAATTCCCAGCAACCACATGGTGGCTCACAACCATCTGTAATGAGATCTGGTGCCCTCTTCTGGTGTGCAGATATACATGGAAGCAGAATGTTGTATACATAATAAATAAATAAAAAATCTTAAAAAAAAGAAAAGAAAAGGTTATGCTTTTATTTCCACAGGAAATGAAAAGGCTATGGATTCATTCCAGTTTGATATGGATCAGATTTGATCGAAAAAGACCCCCCTGAAAATCCTGACTACTGACATAAAGAAATAAACCTACAAAAACTATAAAACATGTACCATATATTTTACAGGCTCATACATAAAACAAAAAAAAAATCATCTTTGGCTAACATACATAACAACACAGACTATACTTATATTAATACAAAAATGTATGTTACCTTTAAAATCTTATGTATTTTCAGAACAAGGATACCAGACACCAATAGAAACAGATGGCCCAGGCAATCCAGCATCTCAGCTTCCTCAGAATTTTGCATCCAAAACAGCTTCAAGGATGCTGGCTGAGATGCTCTAACCTTACAAAATACTCCAGTCAAAACTTAACAATTATCCCTAGTTTCTCAAAGTTCCTCCAAAGATACAAGCACCCACAAACAACAGGAAGTAGTCCAGAGAAGGATGCCCACATTCCCAAGAGATGGGATATGGGTGGGTTTTGGTTATTCAATGGATTCTGAATGTTTGCCATTGTTTAGGGGGGTTGGTTATAAGTTGTTATAGGCTGGTCTGGCAAGCCCCCATACCTCAGAGACTCAGGGACTCTGGGGCATGGGGATGGAGCTGGCGGTGGGCTGGGAGTTTCCAACCAATCCTGACACCAGATGTTAAGGAAAGGTAATCAATCGTATGCAGAATATGGATATAGATGGTTAATTTATTAAGGGGAAATCACTTACACGAGGAACTGATGACCCAGATTGGTGCTCCAGTCTCTGCAGCTCTCCAAGACCCTACTGGAACCCGCGAGAGGGCCAAGTGCCCCTCTCCTCTGATCTTTATCCCATACCTTATGCACCTGTGGCCACACCCAAATGGGCGTGGTCAGCGGCACAGGTGTGTAGAAGTCTCTCCCTACATTGGTCTTAGTCAGGAAAAAAGCTAAACAAAAGTTAAATTCAATGATCTCTTTCTAAAGGAAAAAAGGGGAATGTGATATAGGAATAATAGGAAAAAAGGGTAGATTATTGAATCTACTTGAATAAAAAAAAAACCCTACTAATCTCAAAACATTTAACATTGGTATGGATTTGGGTTTATTGATACAAATTTAAAGTTATTTTTGCTATACTATATGTATGTTTCTACTCTTGTTTGTGGTATTGTGCTTATACAGTTCATTTAAAAATGTAATGTATAATCAAGAAACACAGGTTAATAGTCATCTATAATAATCAAACTTGTAGCCATATTAGGTATATTTTCAAGGTTAAACATACATTTACATAGATATACTGTCTTCTTACATTTCAAAGACCTACAGAATATGGCATTTAAAATGTTCTAATAACATAAGGCTTTTCTTGATAGAGAGGCATGTCTGCTCCTGGCAGCACCAATTTACTTCAGAGAAGATGATGGGCATCAAAGAAACTCTGTATGGAGTTTGCTTTCTTTGTGGTAAAAGCTAGCCACTGGGCAAAGAAACTACCCTTGCCTCAATTACTGACAAACTGGACCAGGAGGATGCAAAAAAAAAAAAAGTGACTGCAAACTTTGCCAAGACAAGGTAGGACAGTCCTTTGAAAGTCCCTGGTTCTCAGAAATGTCTGTCAAATATACTAGGCCTGCAGGCTAAAATTGGATGCTAAATTAAAATTAAAGACTAAATAATTAGACTTGAAGTTTTCCTTAGTTATAATAAGAAGGTAAATTAAATTAGGTATAAAACTTTAGATAGAATATTTTCTCTAAATTTGCTTCGTACAAATGGACTGGATATTGTAACTGTAATTCTTACTTGGTAATTGTTTTTGTTGTATATAATTTTACTATGTTAAAGTTAAAACCTTCTTTTTTTATTTAGACAAAAAGGGGGGAATGCTGAAGAATAATCCTTTTACACACTATGAAAATGTGTTGCTGTCATTGTTAATAAAAAGCTGATTGGCCTATAGCTGGGCAGGATGTTTGGGGCAGAGAGAATGCCTGGGAAGAAGGTGGAGTCTGTGGAAGCAACATGGGAAGTTCTTAGATGAGGTAAATGAGCCTTGGGGCAGCACATGGATTAATAGAAGTGGGTTAATGTAAGAGTTGGGTGGAGACAAGCCTAAGCCATAGGCCAAGCATTTATGATTAATATTAAGTCTCTGTGTGCTTATTTGGGAATTGGCTGGTGGGACAGAAAAGCCCACCTTTATAGAGGAGCACACAACAGGAGGATGTGGGGGCTTGCTGACCCATAAGGCTAGCCAGTTAGTGAGTTTGAGACCCTACCTCAAGAGAACAAGGAAGAAGCTACTTCACATTGACCTCTGACCTCTACATGTTCATCCTCACATATGTGCTCATACATGCATACAGCATACAAACACACAGAAAACCTTTTCTCTAAATATGATTATGTTTTCAGATTATGAGCATCAGAACTTCAATATATAAATTAAGGGGATACTAGTTAGCTTTACTGTACTGTACTGTACTGTACTGTAACAATTCAGTACAGTACCCAGATGGTGGAACCCAGAGCTATGCAGACATCTAGGTCCCTGAAATGTCAAACTTAATATGATTCTCTTCTTACCAATTACATAATGTCATTCTTCATATGGATAGAAACATTTCATTGTGTATATATACTACAGGTCATAGCCTTCTCATTAAGGGAACAAGAAAACAATATGAACACAGTTCTTAAACATATTTATTTATTCTTTTAAAATTGTTATTTTTATTAATTATTGAAGAATTTCATACAATATACTGACCATATTTGTGGCCTGACTCCTCCTGGATCCATTCCCATCCCCATCCCCACCTGATTTTCTCTCTCTCTCTCTCTCTCTCTCTCTCTCTCTCTCTCTCTCTCTCTCTCTCTCTCTCTCTCCAGGGTTTCTCTGTAGCTTTGGAACCCATCTTTGGCACTCGCTTTGTAGACCAGGTTGGTCTTGAACTCACAGAGATCCACCTGCCTCTGCCTCCAAGTACCGGGATTAAAGGTGTGTGCCAGCAACTCCCGGCCATCATTTCTCTTTAAAAAAAATATTTAAGGTTGGGGAGATGACTCAGTGGTTACGAGCACTGGTTTCTCTTGCAGAGGACCCTGGTTCAATTCCCAGCACTCCCATGGTGGCTCACAACGGTCTGTAACTGCAGTCCCAGGGCATCCGACACCTGCTTCTGGCCTCCGTGGGCATTGAGCAGTTATGTGATTGATTCATACACTTCCATTCAGGCAAAACACTTATGCACACAAAATATCAAAGTAAATGACAATTTTAAATTGAAGAATTATTTATTCTTTTTATTTTCCTTCTTCCTGTGTGTTTTTATGTGCGTGATATGTATGTGTGTATATGTATGGAGGTTGATGTCAAGGATCTTCTGTCATTTTTCTACCTTATTTATTTATTTATTTATTTATTTATTGTTTTTTCATTTTTGACAGGTTTCTCTGTGGCTTTGGAGGCTGTCCTGGAACTAGCTCTTGTAGATCAGGCTGGTCTCAAACTCACAAAGATCCTCTTGCCTCTGCCTCCTGAGTGCTGGGATTAAAGGTGTGCACCACCACTGCCTGGCCTACCTTATTCTTTTGAGACAGGGGGCCTTAATCAATCCCAGAACTCCCTGATGCATTTTGTTTCACTACTTAGCTTGCTCCGGGGATACCCTGTCTCTGCCTTCTGAGACTGGAATTATAGGGAGACTGTCTTGCCTTCCAGTGTGTATGTGGGTTTTAGGGACCCAAACTTGTGTCCTTTTACTTGTGGGGCAAATGCTCTAGCCTCTGAAATGTCTCCCCAGCCCTATTTTATTTCTTGAGACAGTGTCTTATGTGTCCCAGGCTGACCCCAAACTTGTTATTTAGCCAGCCCTTGAACTTATTGCTGTAAACAGTTGCAAGCTTTTCTGTAGATCACCCATATGCTAGGTATATCACTTAGCTATTCTCTCACTAACTGGTATTTATGTTATTTATGTTTCTCAAACTACAAAAAGTATAACCACAATTAATATATCTACTCATTTACCTTGGTATTTATGTTACTTCCATTTCTCAAACTATAATAAGCACAGTTAATATAGCTGCTTATTTTACCTTTTTTTTTTTTTTTTTCTTTCGAGACAGGGTTTCTCTGTGGCTTTGGAGGCTGTCTTGGAACTAGTTCTTGTAGACCAGGCTGGTCTTGAACTCACAGAGATCCACCTGCCTCTGCCTCCCAAGTGCTGGGATTAAAGGTATGTGCCACCACTGCCTGGCTGTTTATTTACCTTTGAGAGCTTATATGAATGGATATCTGTAAAACGATTTTTTCATGAAATAACCAGGATGAAGGGGATTTCTATACATTTAAAATATTGATAAATTTTGGTAAAACTGCTCTAAAAAGTGACTGTTGGTTTACATGCCAGATTATATGTCTGCCATTTTTAAGATTTATTACAGTGCTAAGTGAGGCCTGTCACTTAGAGCCCAGGAGTGGGTACAGAGGGACAAAGAAGCCTCTGTGCTTGTCATGGGAGTTGTGAAGTTCATGACCCTCTCCCTCCCATGGTCCAGGCTCTCCAGGATATCCAGACTCTAATGTGTGGGCAGCTCCTAGGTGAGGCCACACCCTAGTCAAGAGCCCTAGGGCCAGAGGAAGCCACCTTTGGAGCTCATCCATTCATGCTGCCTTTGTTCATTCACCCAGTAGGACTACTCTTTGAGGCTTCCCCTCCCCCATCTCTTCATGTTAGGGACGGAGGAGGAGTGGAGGCAGGCCTTGTCCTAGGTCTTCCAGATACTGGAGATGCATCAACAGCCACCAACTAATGACCACAGTGCTAACAGTGTGACTCACTGGAGAAGTGCTGTAGAAATCTAGAGGTCACATTCACAGCCAGGCCTGAAGGGTGAAGACGTGGGGGAAGGGTGTCTATTTAGTATATCTGCTAGCCACTGGTTTAGGGCTACAGAAGCACCAACCGGTTCAATCCTCAGCATGACTCTCTAACCGGAAACCATCACCATCCTCACATTATAGACAAAACTCAGACACAGAGAGAGATGAATGAACAGCTTGTCCAAGGTCACCCTGGTAGACGTGTGATAACTAGAGTGCAGACTCATCAGCACATGGATGGTATTTACAGCAGGATGGGGGCCTCCTTCACCCCATCTCTGCTGCAGGGTGAGAGCAATCAGACCAAAGGAAGAAGCCTGTGGAAGGGACCCCAGGATGTTCCCACCTTCAGGATAGCCTTGTCAAGGAGGCAGAACATAATTTTCCAGGAGGCTGGGGTGGTGAGAAACAGGAGGAAATCTTTCCAAAGGAAGGAGTAACCAATCAGACAGGTCAGGGGGATAGGGACCATCTGAGAATGAACCAGGAGGTATCGATCACTGTGGCCTGGACAAAGTGACGGGAACAAAGCCCAGTTACAAAGACTTCAGAGAAAACTGGGAGGGGACGATGTGACAACTCACAGAATAAAAGTCATCTGAATAATTCTGACAGGAAGAAGAAAAGCAGGGTGCTGGCTGGCTGAAGGGCGGTGCACTTCTAATGGCTTTCATGCTTTGGATGGGAAATCGTGGACCATTCCTGTGCTTCAGTGGGGAAAGGGAGGCTGAGGAGCCAGGGAGTGTGAGCCGGGACTGGGCCAGGCAGAGGGCTTTAGGGTCCAGTGGAAGGCTGGCCTCAGATAGGTGGGCTGTGGCATTGCCACACTTCCTCCAGAGCCTGCTGAATGGACTTGCCCCTCATCTTCTCGGAGATCTTAGCAGAGCTGTGGAGATTGAGGGAACATTTTCTCTCTGCACACTACTAGGGTTGTAGAACATCTCTGGGCATCTGTCTCCCATGTGTCACAGACTTTGTTGATGGTACAGGCTGAGAAGGGGGATCAGCTCTGTTTCTCTGGAGCTGTGAGCCGGGGCCAGAAGATAAGTGATAACTAAGGGGAGACAGCTCTGGAGTTTAGAGGACACAGGCATATCTGGGTAATGGACACTATCAATTTATTCAACTAACAAAATGGCGATGAACCAAATTCCAGGTATTACCTTAAACAACTCCTATGCACAAAATAGGCTGGTCGGAGCTATAGATGGAATCTCTCTCTCTCTCTCTCTCTCTCTCTCTCTCTCTCTCTCTCTCTCTCTCTCTTTTTCTCTCTAGCCCCCGACTGGCCTACCCCAGTATGTCTTCAGCCCAGCTGTGTTCAAAGATAAGTACACAAAGAAAAAGAGGCGAGGGACTAAATTTGGAGGTCTTTGAATACAGAATCAGGGGATTCCCCATTAGGGAAAAATTCCTTTGGTTACCCAAAAAGAATTGGGTAAACGAGGCAGAAACATCAGTGAAATAAGACAACTAGCTCACCACAAACCTTTTTATTTCATTAACCATTTCCTTATTAAAATGTTTTAAAAATAATATGCAAGTTTAAATACCCCCCTCCCAGGAAAAGGGTCAATTTTCTTTTCCCTCAGTTTATTACAGGGTGTCTTAGAATGGTTTTCTTACAAAGTAATAAAATGTAAATGTGGATTTTAGGTATGCTAATTAATGCTTTAGGTTGGCTGAGCACGCTTCCCAGCCAGCTCTGCTCTGAGGGGCCTAAAGGAGGTTATGAGAACTGAGTGGGCAGTGGGGAGGAGAGGGGACACCCAAGTTCCCTGTTCTAGTTTAAGGAAGCTGGGATCCCCAGAGGGGAATCTATAGATTCCCTGTGCAGAGGGCGCTTATCTTAGGAAGCAGCAAGCAGCCAGTTCAAGTTCCTGCAACCACAGAGTCTAAGAGGCAGGCCGGCCCACCTCATGGGTCAGGAGGCCGAACTTCACTTTCACTGAGGCATCTGTCCCTGCAGTAAGGAGGCCAGGAAAGGGCGAGGGGGAGTAGGCAGGGCTCCCTATGGACAATGCAGAGCAAGAGTCTGTGGTGCTTATGATGGGAACCCAGTTTGCCTCCGCAGCATGCTAGGACCCCTGCCATGTGTCCAGTCTCTTTCAGACTCACTCTTCTCTGTATAGTAATCATCAGTGGGTGGTTAGGATCCCAACAGAAACTTGTGAATGGAGAGTACCATGCAGAAACTTCTGAAATGGAGAGTACCACAAGCTCCAGGGTGGAAAGTCTTCATGGAAGAAGCTGACTTGGGTTTCATAGTTTTGGGTGGTACATTTGAAGGATTCAGGGCTGAAGAGATGCATGGATGCAGAAATGAATGAAGGAGGAGGAGAGGTACATGAAAATGCCTGAAATATCTAGAATGGTCTAATTAAAAAACGACAAAATAGACTGAAGTTACCAGGAGTGGCGGTGGAGCGGGGAGTGGGTAAGGTAGGGGTAGGGGTGGGGGAATGGGGAGCTATTGTTAGTAGAGTTTCATTTTGGGAAGATGAGAAAGTTCTGGAGATGGATGATGGTGAAGGTTGGACAACAGTTGGCATGTCCTTACTGCAACTGAACACTTAAAGTGGATCAATAGTAAATTTGATATAAAAAGTATTTTACCACACTAAAAAAGCTAAACATTATAACCCTCAAATATATCACAAACAAAATGTGTGGAGCACATACAACATGCTAGCGGCTTTCTTTCCTTTCTTTCTTTCTTTCTTTCTTTCTTTCTTTCTTTCTTTCTTTCTTTTCTTTCTTTCTTTTTTTGGGGGGGAGGTTTTCAAGACAGGGTTTCTCTGTGTAGCTTTGGAGCCTATCCTGGCTCTCTCTCTGGAGACCAGGCTGGCCTCGAACTCACAGAGATCCATCTGCCTCTGCCATCCGAGTGCTGGGATTAAAGGCATGCACCACCAACGCCCAGCTGCTAGTGGCTTCCTTAAGTCCCTTAATGGCTTTTTGAGGAGTTCTCTAGGAAGCAAGTGCCTCCCCACCTCCTCCCATCCCAGGCTCCAAGCTCTGAACTCTACACACAGCTCCTTACAGGGAGACCCTGCCACATAAATTACTGTGTTCTTCTTGCAGATCATTAGTAGATCTTTGAAGACATACACAGCCAGTGAAGGGCCTGGGTGAGCTAACAGCTCAGGTTTCAGTCTTCCTAGAAGCCCATGGTTTCCTCATACGCTCTCACTTCTAGTCTAGCCCAAGCAGGACAATCAGAATGGTTCCCAGGAGGTATCTATCCGGCATCTTGTTGTCCTTAACCTTGTACTTGCTACTAGAAAGACTGGAGTAGCCCTCAGGGTTGTTTGAAGTATATTGTGCACATCTGTATAAAATGGGTGTGTTTGCTCCACAAGGAGACACTTAAGAGTAGGGGATGAGATAAATAAGGGAGACTTGCAGAGTCGGGACCTTCTAGAAAGGAGTCATAGAACACATAGGAGGTGTTCTAGGTGGCAGCACAATATCATTGCGTGGGTTGCCACCGGTGTACATTTAACCTTATCTTCAAGTCTGAAATCCAAAATATCCTTCATGGTCTCTCTCCTCTCCCATCACTTTGGAGTCAAACCTAACTTGGCAACAAAATGTGACCCGTGTGGAGAGGCAACTTGCAGTCTGATACCCTCTGATCTCCTGCAACCAGGATGGTTTCAGGACAAGGGCCTGACCCAAGGAGAGAGAGAGAGAAAGAGAGAGAGAGAGAGAGAGAGAGAGAGAGAGAGAGAGAGAGAGAGAGTTAACTTCGATGCTTGGCTTGGCAGGTATTCATCAAATATTTTTCAAACTACTTCCTGTAATCTTTATAGCCACCTTGCTGGGCAGGGTACATTATCGTTCCCATTATATAGATGAGGAGACTGAGAGTACCCCCCCCCCCAAATAAATAAGGTTGTTATTAAGGCTGAACCTAAAATTTCACTGTCTGGGTAAGTGATTTCAGTAATGTCCTTTAAAAATCAAGCTGAAAGTCTAGGCATGGTGGCACATGCCTTTAATCTCAGTATTGGAGTTCAAGGCCAGCCAGATGTACATAGCCAGTTCCAAGGTAGGTAGTGCTACACAGTGAGACCCTCTCTCAAATCAAACAGATAGACAAAACTCACAACAAAAACGAAAATTCCCTAAACAACCAACCAAACCAAAAGACAAACAAGATGACAACGAAAAACAAACCCTGGTTGAAGATGGGAGTCAGACCATGAAGGCTCAAGGAGGGGGAGACAGGGACGAAAAGGGAAGGTGAAGGTAGACGGGGATCGGAAATGACATCTTGGGTCAGGTAGGTGGCCAGGGATGGAGGCTGGAAAGGGCCTAGACTTCTCTGAAAGTGTAGAGTCGTGGAAAGGAGTTTCAGTTTGGACAGCACAGCCTGGCTCCCCAGCCTGGCCTTTCTTGGCCTTCAGCCATTCATTCCCCTTTCTGTCGAAAGAGGAACAGCCCCAGAAGAAAGATCCCCTTCACCCACTCAGTGTGGCAGGAAGAGGAACCTGGTTGTGATTTGGATTTTTTAAAAAAGAAATTTTGCTTTAGTGTGGCCCAATGTAGCTTTTACACTTGCTGGTGGTCTGACTGTGACCGCAAGTGGCTGCACCTCTTAGGGGATCAACCAAGGGGACTCTCAGCCAGGGACCTCTGAGGATGGGGTTTCCCAGCCCCAGAGCCTTGTGACTCCTCAGGTGCCTCCAGTTCTCTTCAGACCAACTGGAGACTTCTCAGACAAAATTGAAGTGCTGATATAAACATAGTACAAAAGCAAACCCACGGGGGAAAAAGAAGCCTACACCAACAAGTATTTTTCAGAGAGTAGAGGGAGGGAAAGAGAGAAATCATCTTTTACAAACGTATCAGCATTCTAGCTGGGTGGTGGTGGCAGTGGAGCATGGCATACTTTTAATCCCAGCACTCAGAAGGCGGAGGCAGGTGGATCTCTGTGAGTTCCAGGACAGCCAGGTCTACAGAGAGAGAAAGAGAGAGAGGAGGGGGGTTCCAGGACAGCCAGGGCTTCACAGAGAAACCCCGTTTTGAAAAAAACAACCAACCAAACAAAAAAAAATCATTCTAAAAACATGAGCCTCCAGTTTCGTGTAAAGAGGTCTTGGATTCTAGTCTAATGTTGTCTGTTTCTTGTCTCATCTCCTGACTTTCTCTTTCTCTCTCTCTCTGAATTAGTTGTTTTTACCCTGCTACTCTTTCACCCCTCCCCCTGTCTCAACAAGTACTTCCTACTTTTGTGCCTGTGTGTGTGTGTGTGTGTGTGTGTGTGTGTGTGTGTGTGTGTGTATGTGTGTGTGTGATCTACTGAGTTTAATTAGGGTTGTCTGCATGAGCAGGGGTGGGAGATGATTTACTGGCCAATGGCAACTTATCAGTGTCTCCATCACTGAAGAAAGTGACATCCTCTCCCACAGATGTCATTAACTGTCAGTGGTCCCTCAGGGAAGAAGTGAGTTCCTTCTCCTTTCATGGTGAAAAATTGATTGCATTGTATAGTAAACCTATCAACAGCAAGTTCATGAGTACAATATCCATGTCTTGTCCAAGAGATGTCTTTTTGTGGCATACCTTCCTATCCTCTGGCTTACATCCTTTAAACCCTCTCTTCTGAAGTGTTTTCTGTTGTGCTTGGGATCAAGCTGTCTTCTGTGACTGCAGGCTTCTTCTGAAGCCCTAATGAAGTGGGGCTGAAGATAGGCCCACCATGGTTGTAGAAGGGACTGCATCCATGAACAGGTTTTGTTTATTATCAAGCATGCCAGTGAGTGGATGCTGTTGTCTACTGTCCTTGCCCAAGAGCAGAATGTCTGCTTTCCACTTGCTTTGATTCTGTTTTATGGATGGAGAGGATTTGCTGTATATTCAGGTTCCTTATTCCCATACTTCTCTGCTCTAGGCCATTTGAGCCAAGCTCAGCTAGCCCAAACTTCAGTGACAAAGAATACCAAGTTTTAGCAGCATGAACCGTGAAGTTTGCTTTCTTGTTCTGATGATGGTCAATAATATATCCTCCCTCTGGTCCTCATGCTGTCTGGAATGTATTATCTGAAAGGCAGGAGATGTGTTATCTCTCACCTGTATGGGCTCAGGACCACTTACATTCGGTTCATTGATTAGAGTCATTCAGATGATCCTCTTATAACTACAAAGCATACTAGGGAATTTG
Organism: Cricetulus griseus; assembly: GCF_003668045.3. Lineage (NCBI taxonomy): Eukaryota > Metazoa > Chordata > Mammalia > Rodentia > Cricetidae > Cricetulus > Cricetulus griseus. Next base: position 123,575,804 of record NC_048598.1, read on the forward strand.
GGGGGGGGGCTCCCATAGATCTTCAGTGGGTGCAGATGTTCTCTGCCATAATTTCTCCATCTCAAAAACTGATGGTTAAACTGGATGACCTCCAAGAAGACATTACTTTGCTCTGGTGTTCCAGGACTGTGTGAGCTAAAAGCTTGAAATCTGGTGACCCTAGGCAGGTGATAGTGTCCCAGGTGACTACTTCCTTTCCTAAATAGCAATTTTATCTCCCCATTCCTTTGTAGACTATCTCTAAGCTCTTTTCCTTCTGCAGCACTCCCTTGAGCTCCAAAGTCCCAAATATTTCTAGCCTGTGAGATCAAATGACCTCAACTAACACCAGATCAATGCATTTTTTTTTTTTAACTTGAAATGGGATTTTTTCTTGGAGCAGGACAGTAATGAAGTCTTGACAGCCAGGTTGCTGCAGGTTGGATCCACTTGTAACAACCTAGCCTATTCTGGTGATACCTTTTTTATACTCTAATAAATAAAGCTTGCTTGAAGATCAGCGGGCAGAGCTAGCCACTAGCTAGCCATAGAGATCTGGTGGTCTGTACAGACAGACAGGAAGTGAGATGGCTGGGCAGAGAGAGGACTATAGGTGGGATCAGATGGGAACTAGGTCTCCTCTTCAGTCTGAGGATTCGGTAGAGGTAAGAACTCTAGTGGCTGGCCATTCTACTTCTCTGATCTTTTAGCTTCCACACCCTAATACCTGACTCGAGGCTTTTATTATTAAGACCTATTAGAACTCGTGTGACAGCATAGGGCTCCAATTCTCCACTTCTTCACTTCTGGCATCTCTAAAAGGAAGGAAGAAATGATTGTAAAAGATTCCCTCATCTGATTTCTCCTGTTTCTATCCTCTTCCCTAGTGTGGTGAGATCTACACTGATCACTTAAAAAAAAAAATCAGCTGAGACAAAGATGTGTGTGCAACTGGGCACAGTGGTACACACCTGTGATCCAGGCTAAGTGGCACGATGAAGCAGAAAGATCATGAACTCAAGGCCTTGGGTGACTTAGTGAGAGACCCTAATTCTCACTAAGATAAAAGTATGAAGGATAGGATATCTCAGTGGTAGCCTATTTACCAAGCTTGCATGAGGCTCCAGGCTCAGTCCCCAGGATAGGAGTATGTAACTTATGCACATTTGAAAAACAATTGGAAGATCAGGGATATGTCGTAGGATCAGTATTCATGTCCCTGCAAGGACATTTGACAAACTGTCATGCAATTTCAGGATGAAGGATTGAGACCCAGCCAGGCCTATGATAGCATCATGTCACATGCTGTTATTCTTGACTTTAGGGACACTCCAGTTGTGATAACTAGGTTTCTGCCTTCCCCATGAACCTGTAATATTCCTCCAATATCTGTTCTTTTGAAAGAGATCCTTCTGGGGTCACCACAGCCACACTCATGGCCTCTGCAGGAATGTCTGGGGCATATGGGCATTGCCATTTTTGTAAATCACCCCTGCCTATCCTGCCAGCTGGGCTCCCAGTGTTACTAAGCTTCCAGAAATTCTTGGACACTCACTCTATTAAAAGGTGCCATCCGAGTCCTTCTCCTTTGATCAGAAAAGTATGCAGAAGGTGATGTTCTGTGACTTTTGGGGCTTGATCAGACAAGACCCCACAGCTCCTGTATGGCTCCCCCGGAATGCATGTGGAGAATGCATATGTTATGCAACCAGAAGCTTGAGCTGAAAGGACAGGCCACAAGCAGTTCTCCACATGGCAGTCCTGGGGGAACCAAGCTTCTGGCCCATTTCAAGGAGGTACCAGACAGTGCACGCAGAAGTCTATAGATTGGTCCAGATTCCGTTGTTATTTTACTTTTCCATAGGGCCCTGTCTAAATTTCTGATTCTGGAATTCATGAATAGGAGAAAATAGATGCTCTTCTATAGTACCAAGTTTGAAGTCATTTATTACATAGCTGTTGATAACTGGAAAACCACCTTGTTCTCAGGCCATTGATACAAATAGAGCTAGGGGAACAGGATGAGGGTGGAGATGAGTAGTCGGCTCAGTGGTTGGAATCTAGGTTCTCCCACCTGCTAGCCCAGCTCTCCTGGCCAAGGGAAGGTTGTTTCTGACCTTGCCTCTCCTCAGGAGCTTCTATGCTTGTCATTCTGCTGTGTTCTCCTGGACACTTTGAGCATCTCACACCCAGAGAGACCTGCCATTCTGTGAACAGTTGACATGGAAACACACCTCGGTTGTTCTCCATGAAAAATCAATTCCTCACCAACTTTAAAGTTCCTTGTTATCATCTGTTCTCTTCGGCAGGCTCAATAATCCTCATTGGCACAATTATGTTTACAACCCAGCCATCATGACTTCTCTTGAAGTCACTCCAAGCATCTCTCCTGATTTTTAGGGCCCCTCTTTTATAACTAGAGGCTAAGCCCTAAGTACATAGAGACCAAGGCCATGATTGCCTGAGGCTGTACTCTGCCTCTCTGCTGGGATTCCTGTTTATCAATCATCTACATCTCTCACATGCCCCTGTTATTTGTCGGTTATAGAACACCACCATGCCCCTTATCTCTGACCATCAGTCATGTCCTCGGTGATCTTGCTGTTTCCACTGATTCAGGTGGAGCTGGGCCCACTGTCGGCTTTATTTAGATCATCTTTATATACCTGCGGGTAGATTTTGTATGCAAGCCTTAGCACAGGTTGACTTGTGGGTTTCCTTTTCAAAGGTCAGTGTGAAACAGGAAGTGTGACTAAGTGGCTGCTTCCTCCATAAAGCCTCATTTCATGGGGGGGGGGCAGGACACGACACATCTGTTCCCACCCCCACCCTGCACTTACTCATGGCTCAAATAGACACATTTCAAGGCAACACATAGTTCCCAAAACACTGGAACGTGCAAACTGAGTCTTGTGTGTGGTGAGTGGTTACTTGTCAGGCTTGCCCTGTCTGTGGACCTGTTCACACGCCAACTCCTGCTGTAGTAATCACATTCTTTATAGAATCCAAAGACAAGCAGGTACCCAAGAGAGCTGGGAAACCTATGGTTGATCAGTGGAGACTGTGAAGCCCAGGAACTGGAGCAGTTGGCAATGTTCTTCCCCAGAATGGGAAGTACGATCATCTGTTGACCCCAGCCACAAAAGCCCAGTTTGACCACATCTCCTCTTAGAGCATTTGCAAGGGTCTCTGAATATTTCTTTTCTTGGGACAGTGGAGCCAAGATTCTGGGCAATTTAGTCTAAGGTTCCCTGTTGGGGTCTCTCTGGGAGACAGTAGTTTCTGCCCTTGGATTTCCTGGTTTGTAATCTTCCTTCCTTCCTTCCTTCCTTCCTTCCTTCCTTCCTTCCTTCCTCCCTTCCATCTTTCTTTTTCTTCCATAAAATAGAATGCTAGATATTTATCTCATAGGGTTATTATGAAGTGAAACTTAATGAATACACATGAAACCCAGAGAGCAGCCTTCATGTGAAGTAGCATTGTCAGTGTTCGGTATTATTATTCTGGTGGGTTGGTTAGCTTTCTTCCATTCTATTCAGTTTGAAAAGGATCTGGCACCAGGCACTGCCTTTGCTCTGAAAATGGCACATTAAAGCTCCACCTTGGCCCTGGCCAGTCTCTCAACAGTCAGCTCTTTCTTCAGGGCTAAAAGAAATTATGTAGATGATCCAAAGCAGAGTCAACACTTGTGTGTGTGTGGGGGGGTGGGAGTCTTGTCAGTTATGACATGCTATAGCAAGTCCACCTCTGAGATGGCTTGTCTCAGAGCTGTGTGTAAGACCCACTCACTCCTCAAAGACTTTTTCAGTGTCTATTCTGGCCACTGGAGCTCCCAATTGGGCGTATGGATGGAGGGTCCAGAGCCAGGGCGTCATCTGCTTGGATCACATGCACAGAAGGAATACATGATGCTGGAGATAGGGGGCCACAGCCCGATTCAAGAGTTCTGAGTGCCAGGTTGACTTTTCCTTTCCCAGCCTTTGCTGGGAAATTTCTTGAGTTTAAGCATGAACCCTAAAAGGCACACAGACTTTTTTTTGCTTTGGGTTGCTTCATTTTGCACAACAGTTTCCTGAAAAAAATGCAGCCTTGCCACAACAGAGGAAGGATAGAGGGCTGCAGGACGAGGCCAGGGGTCAGCAGGATCTTCTACTAGAAGTGAACCAGAGATGTGGTTGTGAGCATGAAGAACTCAACAGAGCTGAGGCCTCCCTGCTGTATGTACCAATCTGTGCACTCCCAGGGCCAGTGTAAACCTTTGGGTTGTGTGTTAGACCCCAACTATCTGCATATCTGGATCAGAACACTCCTCCTGGGGGAGGGGAAGGAGGTGTTTCCCAGGAGCAGAGACAATATTGGTAGTATTGTCTCCACGCAGGAGTGCTTCTTTTTCTCAAATGTTCTTGATCAATGGCCGAGCAGTCCTGACCTGTAGGCACTGCGTGGCCAGTGGCCAGGATTGGCTGGCTTTGCTGTGTGAGTGGAGGGGTTGATGGCTGCTTGGAAATCTACTCTATTCCTAAAAGGGTCAGAATAATGCTTCAGTTCCTCATGGATCTGTACTTAGAATTCATCTTATCTTAAGACAAATAGCAGCAGACCAAACTTTTTATTGATTCCTAGCCGATGTTCAATGAAGCAAAATTCCCGAACAAAAACCTGTTTTTAGAGGATAAGCATTGGATGAGGGGTTGCCAGAGGGTTTCCATTTATCAGCCTAGTATTTTGAAACATGATACCTTAATCCTCCTAGTTCTTATTTTTGTTCCAGAGTTTCTTGTGCAGATCTTGGAGGAAACAGCAGGGGGAGAAAAGCAGGTGTTGGCTTAGGGCGTTAAGGTGGGAAAATGCAGACCATTGCAGCTCCCCCCCCACTCCCCCCCACCCCCACCCCACGGCTCCAACATCTTCTGAGCTTGAGAAAAATGGTGTCAGCTGCTTGGGCAGCCCTGGAGCAGCCCTGGTTTTCTATTGCCCCTTGCTTCTCTAGCTCCTGGATGTCCATTTCAGTGAAGATGCACAGACGTGGGTGGGAGCCTTCTCCCTGTAGACCACACTACTCATCTTTCCCAATTAGTTCCCCCCAGGGAACAAAGCCTTATTTCTTTCCTTCCTTAGTTCCCAGGCACTGTCTGGGCAAAAACAGCCCCTTGGCAGCTCAGGGGTTAAACAGAAACACAGTGAGGGGGGGAAACAAGCCAGACAGCTGCAGCGGCTCCTCAGAGCCCACTCTAGGCTAAACAGAGGCCCCAGCAACTCCTTGGAGACTTGAACCCTGGGCGATGGAATTTTCCCTTGCATGGAGGCTATTGTCCTCTGGAAAGGGCCAGGGACAGAGAAGGGCCTGGGGAGCACTGATCTCCCGAAGTGGCAGCCAGGGAACTCCTGAGAGCCCAAGGGCTCTGTCTCACCCAGCTGGGCTTGGGTGAAAAGGCAACTGGGGTGCAACCCACGCCCCCTCCTTTGGGAAAAAGGGGGGCATTGTAGGGAGGGGCGCTCCAAAGGTCTGGGCACCAGTTGTTGCCCTACTCCTCAGCCCTAACCAGCCAGTCACTGGAACAGAATAAAAGGCTTGGTTCCCTTGGCAACCAAAGGGTCTATGGTTTTTCACAGAGTACAAGATGGGTTTGGGGGAAAGAAGGGAGGTGGAATTAGGGGTGGGGAATGGAGGAGGGGAAGACAGGGAGGGGTGGCCTGTTTATCGTAGATGTTTGAGTTTGATCCTCAAGGGAGGCTTTTGTAGGTTCTGGCCTGGGAAATATAGGATACCAGAAGTATGGTGAATGCTCCCATAACAGTATTGGATGTGTGCAGACCTCTGGTGGACCTCAGGAGCAGCCTGGAGGAGTTAAAGCAGAACTCTGTCTTCAGAGGTAACCAAGCAGGAGCCCCTGAAGGTGTTGAGCGAGGCTCGAGCCCATCAAGAACTATTTGTGAGGCTGAGATTAGAATAGCAGGCGCCTGTCTCCTGGTCTGATCTCACTGGACCAGACAGAGCTATTTTTAATATCAGGCAGAAGAGCTGTTGAAACGTGGACAAAGTGCAGAACCTGGCTAACTTTGTCTCAAGCACTAGGCTTTGTGAGACGGCTTAAAAGCTGTCCACATAGTGAACACAAGCATTTAGGCTCAGTGAAAAGAAGATAAGGACAGCAGAGTTTGTCCCAGGACTTTGGGATGAGCGGGCCTAGCGTCATCAGGAGCACAGAGGGAGGTACCTGGGACTCTTGGTGTGACAGTCTCTGAGGCCTTAACCTGTGCGGGCTCCTGACCTGGCATTGACAGACACACCTTCTTTTGTGTCTCTAGGAGGGTGGCATCCACCAAAGGAGACAAAGGATACAGAGTCCATAAGAGGATGCATGAGCAGTGTAAACCAGCACACTGGTTAGGACTGGGGACATAGCTCGGAAGGTGGAGTGCTAGCCTAGCATATAGGAAACCCAGTACCACATACACTGGACATGGTGGCACAAGCCTGTAATCCCTGTAATCCCAGTACTCTGGTAAGCACATTAGGTAACCCTCGACTCAATGCCAGCCTGGGATATATGAGAACCTGTCTTTAAAAAGAAAAATAAAGTCAAAAGCAAAATCGAACTTTCTATTTTAGACAGCCAGGTCTTAGAGACAATCTATGGTGCTCCTGGCTGGTTTTGGAAGCTTCTGCTTCTGTCTGAGGCCTGGAAGTGGAGGTTGGGTGTGGAAGGTCACTGTGTTTTCCTGAGAGGTGGCTAGGACCATCACTGCGAAGTACTTCCTCTCACACACCAGGTCAGGGTGGGTGCCATTTGAAAGACACAATTTGAGGAAACCTAGAGGGTGGATTCTAAGATGAGGAAACACCTGGGTGGCGGGGTCCTGATAAGGAAGCAGTCCTGAGAGACCACACAGCTGCTGTGTGTGTGTGACCTATGGCCAATCAGACTGCAACCTGCTTTGATGGTTGGCATTAAATAATAATAATCACAGGGAGATCAAGGGCTCACATATCTCCTAGTTAAAGTCCCTGTCTGTTTGGAAAACACACAGAGAATGACATCCTAGGGGAAAGAAGGAAAAAAGGTCATCTTGGCTCTCTCAAGTGCCTGTGTAACTTTTGGGTGTAGATGAGGACTCCAGGTGGGTTAACTAACTTGAGCAAGATCTCATAGCTAAAGGTGGGGAGAACCGGGTCTGGAATCCTTTCTGATTATCTTAGATCTGTACAACAGCCTATCGTCAATCACAAAGAGCTTTCAGACGTGAGATTGCCCTTGCTCCTCCAAACTGCTTATTAAAGCAAGATATTCCCATCTACAGCCACAGCAGCTGAAGGTCACGGGGTAGAGATCACAAGACTAGTGTGTGGTAAAGCTCTGTCTGCACCAGGGCTTGGTTCCTGGTTTTTGGTTCTATGCTCCTAGGCCCAAGAGAGGTTGCTTGTCCCCAAACTACTCCTTTGTGTGTTCATTCAGACTTCCAGTAGTATTTGCTAGGAACCTAACAGGAGCAAAACACTGGAGTGAGGGCAAACAAGCTGAGCCCACTGTCCCACAATCAGTAGAAATTTTCTGAATCCAGTGTGTTAGCTGACGTGGCTCATTCCCAGAAACTATTGCACTTTTAATCAGGAGATAAAGAAAAATTCATCACACATGTCCAGGTCACTTTACTCTTTAAAATTCAGAGTAATTCAGCAAGCTTTGGCTGGACTTATGGTGACCCCTAAGTGGGACACTTTTTACACTTGGAGGCCAAGGCTTCCTCTGGCTGTCCACATTTGCACCCCCCTCCAACCCAGCTTGCATGTCTATCTCTCTGCCTCCGCACAGTCTCAATTGTGAGGGCCCTGCCATGGACCGGCTTCCTCCCCATATCTGATTTCATGACCCAGCTACTTCCTGGACAGGACTAAAACATTTATCTGGTGCCTAACCTCATGTGGGCCAGGGTTAGTGTAAATGTTGGTCATGTTCCTGCTCACATGGATCTGCACAGGATTGTAGGCAGATTTTTTCTTGGGCCTCCAGCTCACACACACACACACACACACACACACACACACACACACACACACACAAAACAAACAAACAAACAAACAGCACAGAGGCTTATTATTAATTTTAAAACCTTGGCCTATAGCTTAGGTTTGTCCCACTAGCTCTTGTAACTTAAATGAACCCATTTCTATTTATTTACGTGTTGCCATGTGACTAGTGGCTTTTTCCTCTCCTCCTGTTTGTCTTGCTCCCTCTGCATCAGGCTCGAGACCCTGCCCTTTTTCTTCCCCGAGACCTCTCTGTCCCCAGAAGTGGGGACAGAGAAGCTATTGGCCAATCGGCTCTTTATTAAACCAATCATCACGATACATCTTCACACAGCACAGGAAAACACTCCAGACCACTTTGTTGAACAGATGCTGGAATCAAGCCACCCCCTCACACAGCCTGGCATTCCTTCAGCATCTCCATTTTTCCTGTTAGGGTTCCCTAAGCTCCCTTCACGCTATAGCTGGACCCTGGGATGGAATGAATGCTGGGTCTGAAATGAAGACCACTGACCAGCCTGCCAAATCTTCTAGGGCAACAACTGTGTCCTCTTGCTTTCAAGAGCTTCTTACCCCTCTGTACAAATTGTGGTTTCTTCTGTCACAGGTCTTCCCATGGTAGTTCCGTGTGAAAAAAAAAAATCAGTTTTTACAGATGATCCCTTGCTGTGTCACTACACTTGTTGATGTGGAGCCTGGAGCCTGTGGCTTGGAGCTGGGGACCAGAATGAGGTTCTCTCAACTTGGGGGACAGGTCTGGGAGAGAAAGTTCTGATGCCAAAAGTTAAGTTATTGTGTTTGTATTTATTACGAACAATTTAGAACTTTTATCAATCTGCAGTTAAAATTCAATGAAATGTCCCTTTGTATCTTTTCTGGTAAACCTACCTCCTAGCCATCCATACCCTAAGCTCTGTGAATTAATTTTCATTTTCTGTCAGTAGGAGTGACTTTGGTAGAGAGTTTTAAGGTTGGATTTCTTCTGTGTGAAACACCTCCCCCCATCATCCCCCCTCATATCCCCCACCCCGGTCTCACACATTTCAGAAAATGGAGTTGTTTGATGCTTTGTTTTCTCTTTAATTCTACAGAGGCCGATATTTGACATTTGGATTCCTAAACAGACCAGACAATTTTTTTTTCCATTACCAACTTATACATACCTCTCATCTTTTTTGTTGCCTTCCCTCAGGCCTGTTGATAAAGATTTCTGGGTGTGGAACAACCCGCTGATGCCATTAATTCAGATGTGAAAATCCAAGGGCATTATGTATTGATAAGGAAAGCAAGGCCGGCCCAGTTACCTCCTTTTTGATGCTCCCATTAGTCAAGACTTCCGTGTCTGTCCAGCACTCTAAGACAATGAAGGCTACAGGGAAGCCTACACTAATGTGATCCAATCTCTGAGGTGTGGATATTTTGCTTTTCCTGTCTTGATTTGCATGTATGTTTGATATGCTTTATTGGTTTAATAACCAGCCAGTAAAGGAATTGAGAGATGGGGGAGGGAGTTCCAGTGAGGAAAAGCATTCATATGGTCTTGATAGCACTTTTGTGGCCAGGGAAAGCATAGGAAAGGCAGTGGCTGTGTGAAGTTATGGCTTTTAATTTTTGTTTATTTTTCTTAGTCTTTAAAAAAAGATTTAAAAAGTGTGTGTGTGCGTGTGTGTGTGTGTGTGTGTGTGTGTGTGTGTGTGTGTGTGTAAGAGAGAGAGAGAGAGAGAGAGAGAGAGAGGGAGAGAGAGAGAGAGAGAGAGAGAAAGAAAGAGAGAGAGAGAAAGAGAAAGTGTGTGTGTGCAGGTGCCTGCATGCCTATTTCTCTGTGAGTTTATTTGCATCATGTGTGGTCCTCAGAGGCCAAAAGACAGCCTTGGATCTCTGGGAACTGGAATTGTGAGCCACTGATGTGGGTACTGGGAACTGAACCCTGGTCCTCTGCAAGAACAGCAAGTACTCTTTTTTTTGGGGGGGGGGGTTGAGACAGGGTTTCTCTGTGGCTTTGGAGGCTGTCCTGGAACTAGCTCTTGTAGACCAGGCTGGTCTCGAACTCACAGAGATCCACCTGCCTCTGCCTCCTGCAGCAAGTACTCTTAACTGTTGAGTTACCTTCCAAGCTGCTCAGTTAAAACTGTTTTTAGACAAGGTTTCACCTCCAGTTCCAGAGCTTCTTGTGTCAGTCTCTGAAGAGCTGGCACCACAGGCCTGCACCACCATATATTTCAGAATGATGACTTTTATTAATATTTTTGGTTGCCAAACTTTATGTGATACAGTTGTCTAATTTAAGAATGAAATAAAAAGTTTTAAGGAGTGCTTTGTTTTATTTTTTGTTAAATGAGAATTCCCAGCCTTGCATAGTGCTACAGAGAGGTAGTTCCAGCTATTCCAGGCTTAGGCGGGAGGATGACCTGAACTAATGGAGTAGGGGACAGCCTAGGCACCATCTTAAAATAAATAATAATATTAAAATATTGATTTTAAAATACAACTGGTTACAGAAAGAAAGCAATGGCATTATAAAATTATCCACATCTGCAATGGCTTTTCAAATTTCTTGTTTCTGTTTTCTGGTAATTTCCAGGGTAACGCAGTGGTTGGAAGTGATGCTGGAATTCAGCTGTACCTGTGTGAATCCCAGGTCCTTTCCGTAACATAGCAACGCTTAACAGTTGTATCTCATGGGAATGTAACCTATTCAGAATCGCAAGAGCAGGAGTCCCATGGGTCCCAGTACTCTACTACTGAGCTGTCCCTATGCTCTGAAATCTAATCCTGTAGACTCACTGCTTTCTAGGGCACCTTTCCTTCCACCCCAAATCCCTGAGTTTAAGAATGAATCAGCAAGGAGACACAGATTACACAATAGACAATGTTTCCTGGAACCCTGTGCCAGGGACTAGGGTGAAACGTGAACTTCATCGAACTAATCCTGGAGATCATCTCGAGGTGGGGTTGCAGCTCCATTTTAGAGATGAGACAACAGAGATTTGGGGGCATTCGGATCCCACAGCTTGAAAGTACCAAGGTTAGAAGCCTAGTGAGGTGTGAGAGTTTTCACTGTAGGCTGATGTCGGTCCCCCTTAAGGGCAGGAACTCCAGAATTTCCCGCCTGACTTTGTAGGAGCCTTAAAAAAAGGGACTATCATGGGATGCTTAGGTTGAATCAGCCTTAGAGTTGACCTCCCCCTTAGAAGCCCACAATTAAACACAGAGGCAACTTTCTGAAGCAGTGACACAGTCCAGATCTTTCCAACACACCTGGGTAACCTGCCCCTGGCTCTGGCAGTCCTTTCTGAACTTTGTGGTGTAGTTGTATTGTGAAGGCTGTGGAGAAAATCTATCATCCTTGCTCTCGGGAGGACCTTTTCCCCTATTAAACAGGGTAGTTAGCACACATTCCTGAGAATGCCTCTTCCACAGCCTTGTTATAACAGTTAGGAGGGAGGAGGATAGGCTGGAGGAATAGGCTCCGTCATAACCCAGGAGCATCCAAGGAATAAACTTTTTTTTTTTTCCCCAAAACGAAGGTTGATCATTTCCAGTCCCAGCTGGAGTTGGGCTTCTCTGGGAACACACCCATTGAAGAGATACCTGGCTGTCTAACAACCTCCTCTTCAGAAGTGTGTTCCCAGGTTTTATCATATTCACAGGGGCCTTCTACATCAGTGGGGCTTCTGGTCACACACTAGTGTTTATGGTTCATTGGCTAGCTTGAGGATTTATCACCAGTTACTGGCATTTCATAACCATTCCCCTGGTGTTATGATTGGAAATCTGTTGTATCCTAACTTATTTTAGTGTGTGATTTAAAAAGAAATAGGGTAAATTGGCTCTATCATGCAGCTTATCCTTTGTGTATTTGCACAGGGATATAAAAAGAAACCCTTCCTTGAAAAACAAAAACAAAAAAATTGGGAAGGACATCTGTGGTCTATGGCCTTCACTATGCCCTTTCTCTCAGAGAGACCCATCATCATCATCATCATCATCATCATCATCATCATCATCATCATCGTTGTTGTTGTTATTGTTATTGAGACAAGGTTTCTCTAGACCAGACTGGCCTTGAACTCACAGAGATCCACCTGCCTCTGTCTCCCAAGTGCTGGAATTAAAGGAGTACTAACCACATACGGCTGCCAATAGTACTATTTTTTTTTAAATTTTTTAATTTTTTGGTTTTCAACATAGGGTTTCTCTGTATTGCTTTGGAGCCTGTCCTGGAACTTGCTTTATAGACCAGGCTGGCCTCAAACTCACAGAGATCCACCTGCCTCTGCCTCCAGAGTGCTGGGATTAAAGGCATGTGCCACTACTGCCCCACAAATAGTACTATTTTTGGCAATTGGTTTTTAACATGATATAGAGTTCCCTTCAAGGAATTAAAAATTGTGGGAAGAGTATTGCTGAGCTCTGGGCCAGCCTAGGCTATAGGGTGAGCCCTTGACTTAGAGGGGGAAAAAATGACATATGTTTCTGTGGCTCTGTGACAGGCATAAATCAGTCTGTTTAATAGATAAGGAAAGATTGTTGCATAACATCTTAGTGATCTTTTTTTTCTCCATCAGAAATTGTATTTGTAACTACCATGAAGCAAGAACACCTTCACAGACTTGTTTAGTAAAGCATTTATTCAAATCTTCTGGCCCTAATTAACGACACTGCTTCACTGACTTAATAACCAGTGTAATCTGGGCTTGACAAACCAAATAAAGACTTTGCCTTGTTTTTCTGGCTGATCACAATTGCCTCTACCACAAAATAGTTAAGCCTGCAAGGAGAACCCAAGGGTCTTCTCGTGAAGACCTGTTCTTTAGTTCTTGCTCTTGGTGGATAGCTGGATATGAACGGAGTGGCTAACAGGCAAGACTTGAGTGTGTGTGTGTGTGTGTGTGTACACGTGTGCTTATGAGTGTGTGCATGTATCTACACATGAGTGTGCACATGTCCCTGGGTGGTGAAGGCTAGAAGTCTCCAGAATGAGTATTTGGTTTGACCTAAGAACTGTCTACCAAGTGCCTAAGCATGGGTGGGAAATTTCCTTGGAGGTGCTGAGAAAGGGCTCAGTCTCAGGACTCTCCAAGCAGAAGACAGCAGGGATGTTGCAATGTGGACTCCAGAAGTAGGCATGAGGTTCCTCTGATGACCTCCAAGGTCCCTTCCAGCTAAGATGATACGATTCTATATCTGTAATTTTCCATTTCCTATTAAGAAAAAATTTTCCACATTGAAATTTTTTTTTTTTTGTATTTGATTGAGGCTCTGGGATAATTTCTTCTGTTTGCTCTGGTATGGGGCTTATTCTTTTGCCCCAGTGTTTTAATAAGAAGTAAACACATTGGTGATATTTATTGGGTTGGGGTTATGGGGTATTGCTGGGTGTAAGGTCCTATTCCATTGACCTGTATTGGGAACTCTGCATTTTGCCTAAAATCACTCCACCCGAATTCCCAGGCCCTTTTTTTTTTTTCACTTGTTAGTTTTAATTTTAGTTTAGGTTTGCTTTGTTTTCTGACAATGTCTTATGTAGCCCATGCTGGTATTGAACTTGTGTGTAGCAGGGATAACCTGGGATCCTCTTGAGGTCCTCTCAAGAGCTGGGATGACAGCCATTGCACTGAACAAACCCAGGCATTTTCATTTTACAGTAGCTCTAGAAAGGAGACACAGCACCAGGGATCTGGAGGCTCATTGTCCCCTCACTAGTGGCCTCTCAGTTCCCACAGTTCCCTCTCCTCACAAGGCCCTTCCCATGTGGGATTAGCCCAAGGGGTCTTCTGCAACTTCCTTGTTTTCCCCTCCTCTTCCCCTGAATAGAAGGCAGAGCATGTGTTCTTGGAAGTATAACTGATTATCTTTTAACTCTTTCCTTTATTCAGCATTCAAAGAAACAAATATTTTTTCTATTAAAAAAGAGAGAAGCACTAATTTAAATACCTATTAAACATTAGATCAGTGGTTCTCAACCTGTGGGTCGTGACCCCTTTGGCAAACCTCTATCTCCAAAATATATGTATAGTATGATCATAACAGTAGCAAAAATAACAGTTATAAAGTAGCAATGAAAATAGTTTTATGGTTGGGGTCACCACAACATGAGGAACTAACTGTATTGAAGGGTCGAAGCATTAGGAAGCTTGAGAACCATTGCACTAGATTGTAACATATTCTCTCTCTCTCTCTCTCTCTCTCTCTCTCTGCATATGTGTGTGTGTGTGTGTGTGTGTGTGTGTGTGTGTGTGTGTGTGTGTGTGTGTATGTGTGTGGTGCATGCTTCTGAATGTAGATGTACACACTCCTGTGTATGCACATGCATAAACCAGAGCATGACATCGGGCATAGGCTTCTGTCACTCTCTCCTTATTGACTTGAGAGAGGGTTTCTCAGTTTCTGCTAGGCTGGCTATCCAGAGAGCTTGCAGACTTTTCCCGTCTCAGTTCTCCATTGCTGAGGCTTCAGGCATGCACAACCCAACCACAGTTGGCTTTTTATATAGGTGCAAGGGATTTGAACTCAGGTCTTCGTTGCTTCCAGAGCAGGCACTCTACACACTGAGCCATTTCCCCAGCTCTCTAATTTTCACTTTCTCCTGGGTGGTTGCTCTGTGCCTGGAAGGTCGACTGCTTTGCTATCATTGCTTTACAGTTACTCGAAGAGCACACTTTCTCCCTTTGAGGGTTCAGAATGTGTTAGAAAGAGTGTTCCAGGAGTTGGAACATTGACCATTTGAAAATAAACTCAGACCTAATGATTCTAATGTCAGGCCTCCTTTCGATGATCATGGTGTGATCCCAGATCTTAGAAGATCCTGGAGTAGGGACCCCAGTCCTCAGACCCCACAGTACAGAAGATTAAAGGATCTCCTCAGCTATATTTCAGACCAAATAAGGTGCTCAAAATGACGAGTCACTGAAATATTTGAATGAAGAGTACCCTGAAGTCTGGGGTGTAGTAACTATAAAGCAAAATGCCTAGGAAGCACAGGCCCTGGATTTGACCTTAGAACTGCAAAATAAGATCAAATGAGATAAAATGAAACAAACAGAAAACAAAGACAAAGCCAGCATTAACAGCCCAAAGTAAGATTGAGCTTAACATTAGTATTTAAAAAGATCAACATATTTGTGTGCTGAGGATGCTGCTGTACAACGACTTGAAACATGCTGGTGTGGTGTGAAGTAGTGTCACCATTTTAGAAGCCTGACAACATCTGGGGCTGAAGTTACCCCATAATCCTGGTATATACCTAAGAGAATCAAGTTCATGTGTCTTCCCAAAGAAATATGAAAGAGTGTTATTGCAACTCGTGATCACCCCAAACTGTAGTCAACACAAATGTCTCATATGTCTATCAATAGGATAATGAGTATTTAGATTGTTGTATTATTGTGTGATGGGATATTCCGTGGGAATAGTAAAGAAAAAAAAACATTATGATTAACATAATACTTTTAAAAGTAGAAAAAGTATTACTCTTCTGAGTGATAGAGGCTAAGTGTAAAAGAGTATACACTCTGTGATTACATTTGAGAACAGGAAGATAAGGGGCAGGTGAATGGTTCAGGAAGAGAAATTGTTGCCAAACACAGAGCATGGAAACCATATAGTGGAAAGAAGGGGAGCACTGACTCCTTCAAGCTGTCCTCTGACTCCCACACATGTGCAGTGACACATTCCTGCATACACGTATATGTTTGTGTACACATACACACACAAATATAAGAAAAAAAGAACAGAAAACTAACTTGTGAGAATGCTAAGCATTCACTCTCTTGGGTAGGAAGGTAGATGGACTGAAGAAAAGTTCTCTATCTCAATTGTGGTTATTGCACAGAATATACATCAGCAAGAATGCGTCAAGTTCAACACAAGTTCTGTGTGCATTTCAGAACCACAAGGAGATACCACTTTCCCCCCATTAGACTAGAAAATGTAGCCAATACCAGGTACTCGAAAAGATGAAGAGAAACTGGAGACTTCATATCTGGTTGTAAACATATTTGTGTTGCATTTTTTAAAAAAAATAAATTTGGCAGTTTCTTACAAAGTTAAGAATATGGCCAGCACATGCTATTCCTGGGCATATATCTAGGGGAATAGAAAACATATGTCAACACAAAAACCATGAACAGCCATAGAAGCTTTAATCATAACAAACCATAAGTGGTAACAGTCTAAATATGAATCAACCGTGAAGGGTAAACACAATGCAGTGTGTCCATAGAGTTGAATGCCATTCATCAATAAAACGAATGAAGAGCAGATACACGCTATGGCATGTGCAAAGTGAAAGAGTTATTCTCAAAAGGCTACATGCCGAATGAGTCCATTTATGATGGTGGACAGAAAGTAGATGAATGGTTGCCTGGAAGCAGGAAATGGGGAGCAACTGCTAAAAGGCACAGCAAGGTGTTGGAGTGAATGCAAATGCTCTTATGTTAAATAGTCATGGTAACTGCACAGCTCTGGGAATATAGCAAAAAACCACTGAGTCATACACTTTAGGAGTATGGATTTTAGGATATGTGATTATCTCAAACCTATTGGTGATAAAAGATAAGAGCACCTTACTGTATGCATGCATTTACAGTGAGGTTTGGGAGGTGAAGAAGAGAACTGACAGTTTCTTGACTCCACGCTCTTCTGCAAATGCATTCCCAAGGGGAAGATGAGGGCCCACTCTTCTTCAGGCTTTCAAGGCTAGCACTTGGGATGCAGAGCTGTTTCTCTCCATCACCTGCTCTACTCATCAGATGCTCTCCTAGGGGGGTAGGGTTGACCTTGAGCCAACCTACACTGACATACTCATCTGATTGAAGGCCAGAGACCCAGGCCCAAGATGTAACTTATATGAGCCACAGCTGAGCCACATGGCTGAGCTGAGTCAAACCCTGAGGCCCATTGTAAACACTTTTGGAGAGAGCCAAGAAGGTCCTACCAAGCATACTCCTTATCAGATTTACTTGGTCAGAAAGAAATCTAGAGGGATTGTTTGTAAGGATGTGTCCACTTGGGGCCCAGAAGCTCCTCCTGGGATGCTAGCACAGCAGTTCTTGCATGGGCGTTGGCTTCATCTGGCTTAGGGTAGTCTAGCTGTCTGTCTATCAACAGTGCCTGGGAAGTTAACTGCTGGGCACTATGAAATACAGCTCTTAAGAGCAGGGGTTGCATGTGCCTCCCAAAACATAGCAATGCCTTACAGATGGAAACCAAAACCAAAACCAAAAGTGAAAATGAGCCAGGAAAGCAAATGCTGTCTAGAGCACACCATTTGCAAATTGAAACTGCAAATCCCTGTGAAATGATATCACACACCCACAAGGACATATCCATATTGAAAGCTGTCTAAAAACACATGTAGTGACCTTTGGAGTGAGGGAACACATGGCAATGTCCTAAATCAAATACAGCATTATGACTGTTCTTTATTCCTGAGGCCCAGAAATAAATTAGGAGAGAAAAAGAAGAGAGAAAAGCAACATTGGATTCCCTCTTCTCCTCCCTCCCCCTCCCCCTCCCTCCCTCCCTCCCTCCCTCCCTCCCTCCCTTCCTCCCTCCCTTCCTCCCTTCCTTTCTTTTTTATTTGAGAAAAAAAGCTCTGGCTGTCCTGGAACTCACTATGAAGATCAGGCTGGCCTCAAACTCAGAGATCTACTACCTCTGCTTCCCAAGTACTGTGATTAAAAGCGTGCACTGAACCTGGTTACCATTGGGTATTTTTGTGAAGTCAGAAATTTGTCTGTCTCCTCTATTTAACAGACAGATGCCTGAATTTCCTTGAAAATGTCTAAATCCAAATCTGTGTGCCTGCCTTGGGAAGGAAGGAGAACTCTGAATGGAAGGTCTCTAGTTGGATGGTGTCTATTGATCTCCTAAAGACACAGCTGGTTTCTCAAGGACCACTCAAGGTGGACTCTTCACTGTTTCCTCCTCTGCTCTTAACATTCGTCACACACCTTTTTCTTTTAATTGAAAGTAATTTTTTCATATGATATATTTGAATATTCTGATCATGTTTTCCCTTTCCTGATCTCCCAGATCCTCTTCATCATCTAACTCCACACTTTCTTTCTTTCTCTTTAGAAAATACACAGGCAGGCAGGCAGTGATGGCAAACAACTTTAATCCCAGCAACTTGAGGCAGAGGCAGGTGGATCTCTGTGAGTTTGAGGCCAGTCTGGTCTACAGAGCTGGTTCCAGGATAGCCAAGGCTACACAAAGAAACCCTGTCTCGAAAAAACAAAACAAAACAAAACAAAAAACAAGAAAACCAGAATAAAACAAAACAAAGAAAAAGCAGGAGAAACCTCTCTCTCTCTCTCTCTCTCTCTCTCTCTCTCTCTCTCTCTCTCACACACACACACACACACACACACACAATCCCCCCAAAATAGGAAACCATGACATATAAGTAAAAGACCACCAGTAAGGCAAACAACGCCCAAACAAAGCATTAAGAAATGAAAACATTTTCAAAAAATACCAATGAGTTCATTTACACAGACTTTTTTTTTTAAAGCCACATGACATGTATTCCTCAGAAAGTGGGCTCCAGTGAGGAAAGTAAAGGCAGGGAATGGGAAATGATTTGGCCAAGGTAAGGGGCTATGGGCTACACTGTGCCTCCCCAAGATTAATATGTTGAATTATGGTGTCCCTCTCCCACCGTGACTGTATTTGGAGACAGGGCCTTTAAGGAGCCCAGTGAGTTAAAATGAGCTGCCTAGAGTAGGCTCCGAGCCTGTGTGATTAGTGTGTCCATATACACTAGCATGTGCACATGAAGTCAAGATCATGTAAGGACACAAGCCAAGAAGACAGTGCTCAGAATAAACCCACCCTGCTGATGGCTTGATCTTGGGTCTCCAGGCCTGGGAGGCAGGATGAGTCTGCTGTTTGAGCCACCTGATCTTTGAGATGTGATTATGGCAGTCCTAAAGTAAGAAAGCAGGTACTGACTGAACAGGGATGAGGCTCCCGAGGGTAAGAACCAGTCTTTGGTCCTGGCTTCCCTCAGTGAAGTTACCTGGTAGGTCTTATGTGGATAAAGTCTGAGTATATTTTCCTGCTGACCCCCTCCTCCTGGGCACTGTGAGTTGCAAGGACAGTAAGGACAAGGGTGCTCATAAACTCAATCCTACCACTCTACTCCAGGAGTCAGGGAGGGACGCCAGGAATAGTTAGCAGGCAGGCAGGGCACCCTGCAGCTATCAGGGCCCAAGGTGAGGGGTGTCACAGAGCTTTGGGATTTGCATTCACCTGGAAGTGCCTCTCAACTGTCAAAAAATTCCTTTGCCAGTGCCAAGGGCCTGAGTCAATATGTACTTCTCCGTGTGGGCCCTTCCTAAAGATTGCTATTCAAACAAGGTCTATTGTAGGGCTCTGAAAGCCCCAGTTCCTTCAGGCCGCAGATTATTGTTCCTATATCAAAGGACTAATGAAGGTCAACAGAGCTCAGAAAATGAATGCAGGGGTTGAATGTGGGTCAATCCTGGGGACCAGGGGAGACACAGATAAGGTTCACACTAGGAAAATGTCCCCAATAGAGAATGGAGAAAAAAAAAAGCAAAAAACAAAACCTACTTCCTATACTGTTGAGTTTCAGCAATGCCGAGGCAAGAGCACTTGGTGTTCTTTAAGTAATTTATATTATTCACGATCTTGCCTATCTGTTCTCATCAGTATCCTAGAAGGTGAGGGGTTTTACTAGTAGTGAATAGACATCGTGTAACTGTATGTTTATATTTGTGTGGAGACCTTGGGGCAGGGACCTTGTGTATGTGTATGCATGTGAAGGACCTCTGTTGATCTTCATCTTAGTTTTTGAGACAAGGTCTCTTATTGACACTGGAGCTTACTATTTCAGCTCAAGTGGCTCACCAGCAAGTTCTGGGGGATCTACTTCTTTCCCTCATCCAGGGCTGGGGTTACAGATGTGTGCTTCTGTCCTCCTTTATATGAGTGTTGGGGATCTGAACTCAGGTCCTCATGTTTGTACAACAAGCACTTTCACCCTGAGTTATTATTGCCCTAGCCCTTAGGAGTTTGGTTCAATGAGACGTCTGTATTGTTGCAAGAATCTTTCTTATACTCTCTGTTAGTTTAGCTGAGACATCTACTGAAGATGGTCAGTTTATACTGGCTTCATGGGGTTTGTCTAATCCTTATATTGAAGACACTGTGGCTAGGGTGCCATCAGACAGGTTTGGGTTCCAATTCTTAAAGTGTCTGGTCTTGGTGATTACTTACATGTGCTAGCCTCAGTTTGCTCACTCATAAAATTCGGAAATGATTTTGATTTCATAGGGCTGTTGAGTTGAATCAATAAAATAAAGAGTATTAGTATCCTTTTTTTTATATGGTAGGCATTCAAAAATGTTAGTTTTTGCCTAAATATTAGCTAGGCAGTGTTTCATTTACTCATCCATTCAACAAATGCTTACATTCAATTAGATGGTGGTAAATGGTGCCCCCTTCAGTTGTGCAACATTGTGGCCTAGATGTTCCCGCCCTTATGAAATTACAGTCTAGTAGATAAGAAGCAAAGTGTAATCAGGTGGTAGGCAGGTTGTGACAGCATATTTTCTTAGCCTTGTTTTCTGATGTCGCCTCAATTGGCTGTGAGGAATATATGCTCAAGGGGAATTCTTTTAATAAAACCTTGGGAACAAGACCATAGTGACTCACAGCAGGCTGAGTTCTATCAGCAGCAAATAAAGGGCTGAGGAACAGCTAAGAGAGTCAAGCAGCTGTCACAACAACCACCATCATCTTCTGTTTATGTGGGACTCTTCTCTTGCAAGCTAAGTGCTTTGTAGACATTACTCAGTGAATTCTCACAGCTTCCTTCTGGTGCAGGGAGGAGGCAGAGATTATTAGAAATGAGGAAACAGGCTTGGCAAAGGATCACCACCATGTCTGAAGTCATGCAGCCAGTATTTGCTCTGGTCCGTGAATCAGGTTGCCCAACTTGTAGTCCATTGGCTTATGCTGTGTCCATAGGTCAATGAGGTTGGGAAGCTGTGTGACTCGGAAGCACATTTGCAGGTGACAGGAAAGCCTTACAAAGACATTACTAAGTCTTCGTTCTGTTGTATATAGGTGACCCTAAATGTCATGTGTGGAGATATCCCTGGCTGATCCCTTCCCTATTCAATGAGACTGTCCTTGGGATGTGCCAGTGATGGGAACTTAGAGGTAACATGGTATTATGATTTTGCTTCCTGTGGCTCTGGCTACTTGGACCAGCCAACTGGGGTTCACAAATATTACATGGAAAATTCCAGAAACAGCAAGCTTAAGTTGTATGCTGTAATGAGTGGCGTGATAAAATCTTGCTCCAAATGAAGCAGATGACCGACCCTCCCTCTGATGTGTCTCAGGAGGCCAGTTGTAACCTAATGCTATGTCACATCGTGGATCACCTCATGTCATTTCATTATGCCGGCCTTACATTATCTCTCATCATTACAAGAAGAACACTATAATAAGATAGATAAGAGAGAAAGAGCATGTCCTCACACCTTTTATTATAGTATCTTGTTATAATGGTCTGTTTCATTATTAGTAACTGCTGCCATCTCTCACTACGTCTAATTTAGAAATTAAACCTTATCATAGGAATGAATGTATGTCAAAAGAACATATGTCGAGTTTGTTGCTTTGTATGATCTCAGCAGTCCACTGCGGACATTGTACAGTTTCTCCTAAGGATCAAGAGGGAACTATTGCAATTCCTTCCAACTCATTCACGTTACAGATGGGGAAGCTAGGGAACAGAAAGAGGAATGTGATTCACCCCAGGTCACATAGACAGTAAGCATTAAGGTCTGTCTCAGTTCTCGGTTCTCTGACTCTTGACATCCTGTTTCAGAGACCCAGGTCTCCAATTCAGCATGCCTCGGGTGTTAGGCTTCTAGATCACCTCTGTGGAATATTTCTCGGAGCACAGTCTACCTGCAGGGCCATCTTGAACACTAGGCACAGAATGCTGGGTGCCCGGAGCCAGGAGAGAATCCATGAGATGGAGGATGGACACAGAGTTGCTCGAAGCCACTCCCTGATTTCTTTCTGTCTTCAGCCCCAGCATGCTGAGTCACCTCTATGGCAGGAGCATGGAAAGAATTCAGCACATGGGGGACAGTTTCTGATGACAGTCACTTCTCTACCACAGATGATATCTGTGCTGGTAAACTCTTTGACCTTCTGAGCTTGGTGTTTTCTTCGGCCCCAATGTCACTGCTTTGGAAGTCTCCACTGGTCCAGTAAAATGACACTGTTTCAGGCTAAGCACGGGCCTGCTGCCTCTGCCCACTGTCTGTCCTTCCCCGGCTTGCCTTCTCAAGCTTCAGGGTAAGATAGACAGATAGGACTATTTTGCCCTACCTGATTCCCAAGCTTCAAGTCCCCTGGTGTGAGCATGGGTAGATGGCCTCATGTAGGAATTATTTACTTTTTATTTTTCTGCCCAGTTTATAGTTCTCAGCTTTGCCTCTCTCCTTATTCCCAGGAGCAGGGAGTCTAACAGCAGATTTCACTGGCTGTTTGTTTACTTGGCATAGGGTTGCTGCTGCTGTAAGCTGGGTGTTCTGTCCCATGTGGTGGTTCCCCGACACCCCCTCTTCCCCCACCCCGGTGAGGTGGCATGCTAGCAAATAGGCTTTCTTTCCATTTCTTTGTGATCTCTGAGGAGCTTGCTCTGTGTGTGGACAGCGTGAAGGAGGCACTTGCTCTGCAGACAGCATGGCTCTGACTCACAGAAAGTCAGGAAAGGAAACAGGAAGGGCCCGATGAAAAACTACCCATTTCAAGCATGAAGCAAGTCTCCCCACGGCCAGGCTCCAGGATCCAGTGAGCAATGGCAGGAGCCTCCAGGGAGACAAGCCCATGAGGTGCACATGCTGGCACAAGGCTTGGGCGCAGGAGGGGGAACACTCTCAGCATGCCCTTCCTCGTTGTAAGAGCTGCCTGGTGCTGCTGCTTCATGCACGGCCCATCTGCTTGGGTTACACATTGCCTTGCTTCCCAGATGCTCCAAGAACTTCACATTTATCTCACTTATCTGCACACTCAGAAGTGGGGAAGCAATGGGTATTATTACTGCCACCGACAGATAGAGAAACTGAGGCACAAAAGAGGGGCAGTGTGTGTGGGTGGAGCCCAGGCTGAGAACACAGGTCTGACCCCAACTTGCAAGGCATACTGATGGCAAACCTCAGATAGACTGACTGTAAACAATCAGGTGGTCACCACATTTGAAATACAGGTTTCTCTGCAAGGGCCTGAAGGGGGCCTTGCTGTTCTGGTGTTTGGATAGTACTGGGGATTCTGTAGTAGTGGTAATAATGCTTTAGATTTCCATGTAGGGTAGTTAGTAGAAGGAGGGTTGTTGGGATACATACATACATACATACATACATACATACATACATACATTTATTCTTTCCCACAAATCTTAAATATTAATATTCAGCCAATCAATAAAGCATAAGATGGTTTTCATAATGTAGGCATTTTAACTTCTACTTCAGAGAGCATGGGTATCAGGGGTAGGGAGAAGCAAGGGGCAAGAGAAGGGATGGTGTGCTTCCAATGCGAGGGAATCAGTTGGCAAAGAACCAATCACAGTGTCCCCCAGTCTTTTTACTTGTAATTTACATTCAATATTTTCACATTTAAAATTCTCTGTGTGTGTGCATGTGTGTTTCTCTCTCTCTCTCTCTCTCTCTCTCTCTCTCTCTCTCTCTCTCTCTCTCTCTCTCTCTCTCTCACACACACACACACACACACCACAGTTGGAGTACAACTTCAGAAGTCATGTCTCTCCTTCCATTATGTGAATGTTAGCGAATGAACTCAGTTTTTACATGCTGAAGAGCTTCCTAAGAACTGTTGCGAAGAGCAGTTCTCTGGGAGGACTCTTGGAGAAGGGGGTTCCTGGTGAATCTATCTCTCAACCTCAAAGGACTCCTATGGGTCATTTCCCACTACACAGATTTGAGGAGCAACTTAGCTGGCTTAGGAGGAATGGGACCAGGGTGGGGACAGAGCTAGTGTGATAGGATAAAACCTGACCAGGATGCTAGTCCCACCCTGGGTGTGCCCAGGCCTGTGTGTTGTACTCTAATGAGGGGTTGGGCCAATAGTGACGTGCTTTTTCTTCTTTTTTAATGAGGTGCTGTTTTGCATAGATAAATACTATGACTGTAATGTGGGAACCGAATGGCAGGTCATTATGCACCAGCACCCTCAGAGGTGAGATTACGGATTATGAAACCCTTCTGCTTCAGGCCTGCTGCCGGACCGTGGGAACTAGGAGGTGTCTGGTTGTCTGGGCCTCAACCTGGGCCAACTGGCTTGAGGCCCTCCTCCCAGGTCATCACCTGACATCGGGCAGGGACAGGAAGCTTCCCCCTCTGTGGCTTACCTGAGCTTCAGAATCCCAGGCAGGGCAGAGGGAAAGGGGTAGACTGTGACTTCCTCTATTGTTGTCCCACCTGGATGCATGGTCTGCCATTAGTGGGACCAATGCTGTACCCTTATCATTCTATGGAGCTGACTGGGTGTTGTAAGATGAAATCTGGGGCTTTTGGTGCTGTAGCAGAGGGGTCCTCAGTAGTAACATGTGTGCTGAGGGAGGTGCTATGGCTGGGAGGAGACAGAGCACGGGAACAAGAAAAAGAAAAGTGGTTGGTTCTGGATTTGTCAGTAAATGCCTAACTAGGGTAGCCAATCTCAGAAGCAGGAGGTGGGTGGGTCCTGAAGGAACCTTCTGCTTGAATAGCCTTGGAGCAAACTAGAGCAAGCTACAGTGAAATGGAGGAGACTGTGGAGCTAACACCAGACTTTGGATCTCCAGGGATGCTCCACTGTGCCCGCTTCATAGTTCCTGGATGCCAGTCAGTGAAGGAACACTGCATATAGTGTGTGCTTTGTGTATCCTGCCTCTTGTTGGGTTCTGCAAAGAGGCGGAGAATGAATGTGGCTGAGCTTCCAAGAGGTCAGATCTTGGAGATAAGTACAGCCGAAGTCAGCACTGCCTGAGAAGGGAAAGACACACGTAGACAGGGGTGGGGTGGGGAGTGGGGGAGTGGGGGTGGGTGGGGCTGTGTCCCAGCTGTGGCTAAGGTGGGTAAGAGCACTCCCTACAGAACACACCAGGGGCAGGCAGTCTTTGGGACAGTGTCTAGCAGCCTAGGCTGTCACTCATCCATTTAGTCAACTTCTGACTGCTTGTTAAGTACTTAGGATGGTGCTTAAAGATCATAATATCAGCTCTAGGAAGCGGGGCCCAGCTACTGGACCCCATCACATCCTCGCCTCCACTTCCCACCTCCCCATCTCTCTCTCTCTCTCTCTCTCTCTCTCTCTCTCTCTCTCTCTCTCTCTCTCTTTCCTGAGACAGTCTTTCTTTTTGTAGCCCTGGCTGTCCTGGAACTTGAGCTGTAGACCAGGCTCCTCTTGAACACATAAAGATCCACCGGCTTCGCCTCCAGCTGGAGGAGGAGCAAGATGGAAACAGAGAGAATCAACTCTGTTTTCCAAAGTCTTAAGACTCCATGGGCAACTGCTGAGTAGGTCCCAGACTTATTTCATGGAGTGGCAAGGAACGTTCATGATGCAATCCAATTATGCTGGGCTGTTAATGAGCTAAGTGCTGTATCTTTATTATGCATCAAATACTGGAACACATTAGGCACCTACTGGATCTCAGGCCTTCCCCACAAATGATGTATTAAAATCAGGATTCTAGAGAAGCTCATAACCCCTATTTACCAGCTTCTTCAGTGACTTGGCCTTAATTGATCTGTAAAACCAAACATGACTCTTATACCAGAGTTCCATCAGAATGACTTGATGCAGGATTATAATACTTGTGTTTCATAGCACCCAGGAATGGTCTTCAGTCCTTTTTTTCTATTTATTCTTGCTCTAAGGAACCTCTGTGGATACTCATCATACCACTAATTCTAACATTTGAAAGGAATTTGAAAGAAATTATTCAATAGCTATGAAAACTGCATTTTTGTGCATTTGGTGCTTTTCTTAAGTTCTATTTTAAACTGTTTTATTAAATGTTTTATTTGATATTCATATGCACTAATGTGATTGGATCCAATCTACCTTCCATTCATTCCCCTCCAATTTTCCCCCTATCTCTACCCCACTTTTCCCTCCAAACTTAGTGTGCTGCTCTGTCTGTCTGTCTGTTTCTCATACCCACTGAGTCCATTTCTTGCTGTTTCCATGTGCAAGAGAGTGGGACAATCTGTGAAACATGGGTCCCCTCAAGGCCCGAATCCCCAAAGAAGAGTGACTCTTCTTCTCCCAGTAGCTGGCAATCGCCAATAACTCCTCAGATAGGGGCAGGACTTCATGAGCCCCTCCCCCATTTGTGCTGGATGACTAGATCTTGTGCTGGTCTTGTGCACGCTGTCACAGTTGTTGTGGGTTCATGTATGCAACTGCTCTGTTATATCTGCAAAGACTGCTTTGCTGCAGACATCCATCCCCTCTGTCTCTTCTGTGATGACCTCTGAGCTTTGAAGGGAGAGCTTGAGACATGGATGTCTCGTTTATAGCTGGGGACTCTCTTAGAGCTCTCATTCTCTGTGTGTTGATCATTGTTGGCTCATTACCATCGACTGCAAAAGGAAGCTTCTCTGATGAGGGATTTTTGTTTCTTTGTTTTTTTGTTTTTTGTTTTTTCAAGACAGGTTTCTCTGTGGCTTTGGAGGCTGTCCTGGAACTCGCTCTTGTAGACCAGGCTGGTCTTGAACTCACAGAGATCCGTTTGTCTCTGCCTCCTGAGTGCTGGGATCAAAGGTGTGTGCCACCACTGCCCAGGCTCTGATGAGGGTTAAGAGATGCACTAATCTGAGGTTATAAACATAAGACCTCGAGACAGTTTATTACTAGCTCCATTTAGCAGAATAATAGTACTAGGTTCTCCCCTGGGGTATAGTACCCAGCCAGCCTCGGGTTTCTGGACCAATTAATAGTGGCAGCCATGGGGTCCATACTATCCAGCTGGTTTTAAATCCAAGCTGGGTAGTGTAGCTAGCCATACACTCAACCTCTGAGTTTGGCTGAGACACCCCTGCTCCAGTGAATACAGGGGGGGAGAAATGAGGACGATTCCTGATTCAGCCTTAAGCTTCCACTTGTGCATGCATTGATGCACACACAGGTACACCCACACGAAGCGGAGCATGTGCACAAGCACATTCGAGTGCAAACACAGCACACACACACCGCTCATGCACATGAAAAGAAAAAAACAAATAATTTAGAATTCAGCACAGAGGAGATCGACAGCAGAAGATGAGATGAACAAATAGCACGTCTGTATGTGGCTGTATTAGTTAGTACTTTGTATTACTATAAAAGATACCAGGAGTCACATTCCTTTATAAAAAACAAGCTTTATTCAGTTTACTCTTCTGGAGACTCAAGGGCATGGAACCAGCATTAATTAGCTCAGCTTTGGTGAGGACCTCATGGTGGATGGCATCAGAATGGTGGGACCGTGTTGGGGAAGGAAAGATAACATCACCAGACAGGGGCCAGAGAGACCCAGGCTCCTTAATCTTTTCCAAGGATGGGCCATTAGGCCCTACCACTTAAGAGTTCCAACTTCAGCCAGGTGCTCGCCTTTCATCCCAGCACTCAGGAGGCAGAGGCAGGTAGATCTCTGTGAGTTCGAAGCCAACCTGGTCTACAGAGCAAGTCCCAGGACAGGCTCCTAAGCAATACAGAGAAACCCTGTCTTGAAAAAAACAAAAAAAGGAAAAAAAAAAAAAAAAGAGTTCCAACCTCTCTGCAGGGACACTAAGCTTCTAACACATGAACCCTTGGAGGACCATGCTCATATAAATTAGAGCAGCGGCGTATTATATAATCATTAGGAATGCTAATGACAGTGCCTTTGCAGAATGGATAAGTGTTTTAATATTGTTGTAAATGGAAAAGGGAGATATAAATAATGAGAACATCTTGTCTAACAGCAAGGTTGAATGCTGAAGGCTTTTTCTGAAAATGATCATTACCATATAATGCTGGGATAGAGGTAAGTTCATTATTTAAAAATTAGCAGTCTAGGGATACAGCTTAGTTGGCAGGATGCTTGACTAGCATGCACCAAGTCCCGGAAAGGTGATGTAGGAGATGGAGGTGGGAAGATCAGAAATTAAAGGTTATTCTTGACTACAGTGGTGATTTGCAGGCCAACATGGGAAAATTAGAGCCTGTCTCTAAATGAATGAATGAATGAATGAATGAATGAATGAATAAATAAAAACAAATAATGAGGGCCCAGTGGTGGTGGTGCACACCTTTAATCCCAGCACAGGCAGATCTCTGTGAGTTCGAAGCCAGTCTGGTCTACAAAGCGAGTTCCAGGACAGGCTCCAAAGCAATATAAAGACACAAAAACAAAAGTGAAGTAAAATGAGATTATGTCTCAGGAGTAATTAATGACTATATCCTTCAGTAACACCCTTTGGCAGTAAGAGCAATAGTTACTATTAAGGAGAATCAGGGACACCAATGACTTTGCTTGACAACAATTTCCTTTTTAGTGTATAGCTTTTATGGATCTGTGTAACTATTTTAAAATCTCTGCATATACGGATCTATTTTCAAACTATTAACAGTACTGAATTAAACTATCAACAGACCAAAAAGAAAAAATAAAAAACAAATAAAGGAAGGAAGAAAACATTCATAGAGGACTTAGGAAACAAAGTATCGGTGATTCAAAGAATTTCCACTGGCCCTGCCCCAACCTACTGTGCTATGTTGACTCCTCATGGGATCCCTTAACCTGTGAGGAGGAGTGGTCTGGGGCTGGGCTAGGGGAGAGTGGAGGGGAGGTGGGAGGAGGGGTGGGAGAAAGAACTGTGGTTGGAATGTAAAATAAAATTTTAAAAAATGGAAAAAAAAATTCCATTTAGTAAATCGTTTCTTTGGAGGCTGAACTTTTGGTGAATTGGCTTAGAGTCCTCTCAAGAAGCCCAAGGGATTGCAGCCCCACTGGGGCTCAGGAGGAAGAAGAAGGGTTGGAAGGATGCAAATGGATCTCCCTCCCTTGAGATGTTCATCCATGAGGGCCTAAGAAGGCCCGTGTTATTTTTCTCTGTAACCAACCAGTCAGGTCTGGAGCCTGCCAGTCATTTCATGACAGGACAGAGCAGTTCATACCAGGCTTTTAAAAGATGTGCTATTCAGACTTGAAAAGGAAAGCATTGGCTTGTATTTGGTTGGAGAAGTAGGGACAGACTGCCCTTAGAGGAAGCCACTGGACATCTCACTGTGTCCCTTAGAGATGTGAGCTTCTCACTGTTTCCTCCATGTCCTGGGCAACCCTCCTTGCGACTGCTATAGCTTTGTTATTTGTGCAAAGCACACATGATCACCATACTGGTGAGTAGCTAGGGAGAGAGCCTTCCAGAGGAGACTGTGTCAATTCCATCAGTCACTGCGAGCTTCAGATCATCACTGACCTGGTCATGTCATATTCACTGTGTGTTTTCCACCAACCGTCAATTTCTTCACCAATGTCACTCTCTCGTTTGCTTCACACAGCAACCCTATAAACCAGGTACCACTGGCCATTTGTGAATGCGGAAATTGAGAAACTAAAATAATTGAGGCCTTGCAGCAACTCTGCAGTTGGCATAAACTTTGACATTGGGCAGCCTGTTTTCAGTGCCCCTGCCTTCATTGGTTAGCAAGAAACATTCAGGGTTACTGTCTGAAGCCTGCCTACCACTAACGAATGAATATCCACGGAGAACAAGTGGCATTAAAAGATATTTGTAGGCCAGGAGCTTGTTAATGGATGTTCAGAGTGGACCAAAGGAATTTAAATGTGCTCTGGGTTTTGGAGATCTCAGCAGGTAAGAGTTAGTTGGATGTAGTTCAGTGGTAGAATACTTGTCTAGCACTGTAAGGTTCTGAGTTCTATACTAGCACCACAAAACCGACCGACAGAAAGACAAACAGACAGACAGACAGACAGACAAACAAACAAAACCTAACAAGTCCCAAGGAGCTCCTCTGAGTACAAGACCCTGAGATGGGTGGAGAATGTCAGGTGCGAGCATAAGTTTTCTCTCGAAGGTTGCTAGGGAGACTTAAATCTGGATTTTAGGAAAACAACAGAATTTTAATATACCTATGATCCAAGTATCAAAGGGGATATAACGTTTTGTTGTTGTTATTTGAATCAAATTTGATCGGGCGTCTAGAGTCTTTGTCTGCTAAATTTAGCCATTCAATGTCTTTGGTGAGACAGCCAAGAACTCAGGCTGTGTGTTTAATAGGAGAGATAGCAGAACTCTGGACTTAAATCAAGGGGCATCTTCTGACCTTTGTGTTAGGGGCATTCTCAGAAGTCTTCTGAGGGAAGGCAAGTGGAGAAAGAATAGCTCCTTCACCCACTGCAACTGCTACCCCTACCAAGTTTGATGGGTTTCCATTAGAATTGAGCTCCTGTTTCAAATTCAGATACAATGCATTGAAGCTGCAGTTTTAGCCGTTGGGCAAGTGGGGATGCAGTTTGTCTCCCTGGAGAGTTGTCTTTTGACTTAGCATTCATTCTGTACCCAAAGCTTCCACCCTTTTGGCTATGTTTCTATTTTTCTGGGTCCTCCCACAGCTCAGTCACCCCCGTTTCTGGTAAAAGTTTTGAAATCCTCTAGGGAAAAGCCCTTCAACAGCTCTGGACTGTCCCAAAAAGCTGGCTCAGCTGTTCTGGGGTTCCCAGCAGAGCCACCAGACAAGAAAGGTGTGGCCCAGGCATGTTGGAAATGGAGACTGTACAGACCTTTCCTGGGTCTGGGAGGGATGGGGCAGGTCCATGGGGTGGGGCCAGCAGGGGGAGGATTCTTCTCTACCTCAGGCTGAGCCTGGTTCTCTGACTCCTTCTGATCTTCCTGTCCTGGAGGACAGGGTGAGGTTTACAGCCAGGGAACCTTCCGGAGTGGCCTGGAGGGAAGGTATGCCAGGATGGTCCAGGCACTGTGAACAGGGAACGTACAGACTCTCAGTGGGTGTGAGTCCTTAGTGAAAGCCAGGGTGTTTGGAACCTGTGTGGTTAGGTGAGTGCTACTTCTTAATGTCACCTTGCTGGGGGACAAGGAAAACTTATGGAACTAATCATGATCAGTGTACACTTGGTGTCTTACAGGAGTGGCTTATACCAGCTGCTGGCTGACCTCTGCTTCAAGGTGGCATGAACTTCAGTGTTGAGAAGGGGAGGCACCACGCATCTACCATTCATTCATTCATTCATTCATTCATTCATTCATTCATTCATTCTCATGCTGCCAGCCAACCTTTCCCATGAGAAACAGATCCACTGTATCCTCACTTGCCATTTCCCAAGGACAAATCTGTATCATCCAGTAAAGCTCCTATACCTACCAAATGGTCCTGTCAGCCTCTCCCCAACCTTCAGGTCCTTTGCCTTCACATGCCCTGAATGCGCCCATTCTCAGGAATGCTCTAACTCCATCTGCCTCTTTGTCTAGCAAATTCCTCATCAGTAAGCTGTGCTCCAAAGTCACCATCCTTGTGAAGCCTGTCTTCATTGTCACCTCTTCTTTCCCTTCCCTTGGAAGAGTTTAATAGAACTTATTTACAAGGAGGCTTTACACTCCAAACCCTGTGTGAGGCTTTGTATTTAGTCTGTTATTCAACTGGGGCCTCTTGAGCACTCAGAGTCTACCCAGAGCCTGGACTTTCTAGACCCAGTTAATAACTTTCACTCATCTCTTTACAGCTGCCCCAAGAGTGGGCTGCTGACCAAGCAAATGTGGTCAAGCCAAGGTACACACAGCAGCGTCTGTGGTCTGCTCTGGGTCCCTTATGAGGCCTTAGGTTCCTTCCTCATCTCTGGTGTTCTCTCTGGCTCAGAGCTGGACTTTCTCGTTTAGTCAATCTACTAGCCAGCAGCTTGGCCAGGCTGCCTTCCTGAAAGGCAGCAAGCTGTTTGGAGTTACTTCTTCCTGTGAATGTTGGGGAAAATGTTCCAGTGGTATAGAGGAAGTTGGGGAGGAGGGCCCAGTAGAAGGTGGAGAAGTAGGAGATGGGTGAGGGAACCAAGGAATCCATGCAATTGCTCACAGAGAGGTTCTCAGTGAAGGCCGGGCATCCTTTGCTAATGGCTACAGAAGAGAGGTTTTGATCATACCGGTCAGAGGGAAGGAGTGCTATGTCATCAAGTGTTGGCTCTGAGTGCACAGGACAGTGCCACAATAGGAAATTTCCAGGCTGAGGTTGTTGAGAATCCTGCTTTAGAGATGATGGACTGGGATCAGGTAGGATGTGACGCTCTATGCTTGAGAGGTAGACTCAAGTGGCCTACTAGAAGCAGAGGACATGCACTGTTTTCTGGGCACACCTGCAGCCTTCCATATGCCTTCTGGTTCCTCATATGGAGCCAAAGTTCTCTGCATCGACATTACTCCTTATCTTCCCTCTCACCCCCCACAACTCCCCAGTGGGGGCGGGAAGGAGTGAGACAGTGATGATTGGATATCAGATATTGAAAAAAAAAAAACTTCCACCTTCTGCTATTTTTTTCCAGGTCAACTCACAGTTCCAGAGGGACAGGGAGGCAAGCAATTTGTGATCTTTATTTTAAAATACGTTTTGTATAATGGGACGTTCCTTTTATTTACATAGATGTAGAATAATAGTACAGGCCACTTATTTTTGAACCAGAAGCTGTCACCTAAACTGTATGTTCTCTGTCATTTGACCTCACCAGATAGTCTATTCTCTAAAAAACAAACAAATAGCAGCAGCAACAACAAAAACCTGACTTAGATACGGATATAATTAAGTCACAGGAGTAGAACTAGACTGGAACCAAGACTTTCTCCCCCATCGCTGTTGTTAGAAAACTCCCAAGCATTACCCACATAGGATGTTAGTGTCATAGAGGAACCTTTAAATGACCAGTAAGTCAGGAGCTCCTGTGTCTCCCTAAATGGCACTGGTTCTGGGGGGCCAAGGCTAGGATGAAGGTTTACCTGGACAGGTAGAGTTAGGGAGAGCCTCTAGGAGAGCAGGGCTTACAAGAATCTGCTTCTCATGAAGGGGTGACTTAACAATCACTGTAGTGAGTCAGCCTACAATGCTTCCCTCCCCCTATGTCTAAGCATCCCACTCCTGAGGCCAATTAAGCATCCTAAAATGAAAAATGGGAACCCTCCAAGAGGGCATTATGCCCCCCTAAGCTTCCAGTAGGTCTGGCAGGTTCATGCCAGAGTTCTTGCTGGGCTGCTGTCTGCTGTCATGGAGCTCAGAGGCACAAGAGGCCTGTAAACAGGAAATGGTTAAGTAGGAGCAGGTGGAGCCCTCCAAGCTGAAGCAGGGCAGGAAATAGCTGAGCTGATGAATGGATTCACAAGAATGCCTGTCTCCTCCCCACAGCACCGGCAAAGCCAGGGCCACCTTCTTCTCCCAGCCCTCTGTGAGGTGTGCCCAGCCCAACATGGCCTTGCCCTCAACTGGCCTCCTCAGTTCCACCTGAGGGAGTTCAAGGAACCAGGAAGTTGGGAGCCATAGGGCAAGGAGAAGGGAGTTCTTCTTTGGAGGCCTATGGGTCAGGCTCCTCCAGGCCTAGGGTGTTAGGAGCTGCAGGAGGTGAGCAGACTTGATTTTCCTCTACAGTTCCTTGTTCCCTGGAGAGCATTGGCACCAGCAGGGACTCCTGGAACATCCTTCCCTACCTGGAAGGAACATAGAGCACTCTGGGTCTAGATCTGGACAGGGCTTGACGGACTTCTTTCCTAGCTCTCCCATTTACTCCTAGAAGCTCAGTCACCCTCTGAGGGCTGGCATAAGAGCTGAGGAGGCTAAAGGTCAGAGAAGTGAAGTAGCTCCCTAGTGAGGGGGTGCTTGGTTGGAAGCCCCCTCTTCCTTCACGATGCTCCCCAGGGCTTTCTTCCACATCTCAGTGAATCCAACATTGAGAAAATCCTTCTCTCTACTCCAGATCAAACCAGTGGTGTTCTTGGTCATCTCTGACTTCCTCTTTGCTGGGGATTCAGGGCTTTCCACGGTCCCCTTATGAGTGAATTTAGTCTCTACTCAGTGTCTGACTGATCTGGCCTTGAAGTGTCCTTGATAGTTGCTAAGGATCCTGGGGTATCTGTATGTACCCCCAATGCAGATCTCACCAGCAGGCACCCTACCTTGGGCCCTGGATGGTACACAGGGACACAGAGGAAGAAGTCGCCTGCGTCTGGTCCTGTTACTTGTGGCAGCCACCTGTTCCCTAGCACCAGGCTCCTGGAAGCAGCAACTCAACTGTGCAATCAGGACCTTGGCTTTGGTCTCGGGTGTCCTTGACTCCTGCCTGAGCATGGCAACAATTTGAGGAAAAGCACTCTGGGTCACAGGTTCCTCTGTGTATATATACCACAGGTATCTCAATCAACAAGTACTGATAGCGGCAGAATTGTATTGAATATTATTCTATGGATAATGTGTCTTGAAGTGCAAGTGGGTTTTTAATCCATGTATGGGCCTGTTTAATACCAGTTCAACCCCCAGAAGACATACTTGATTATTTCTGCTTCAGAGACAAAGAATTCAGGCCCAGTGAATGTAAATCAGTGTCCTATTTACAATCATAGCAGTGGGCTCCTGTTCTCTGAATTGGAGCTTGGGCAGCCTGGCTCACTGTAAGGCCACTATACTGTACTGTCTGTGTGAGGGGACTTCTGGGGAGGCCCTGGGAGGCAGAGACTTCCAGTGGAGGCCAGGTAAAAGCTGAGTGCTGTGAGCATGCTGGGACTCCTGGAGGGTGAGTGACACATCACGATGACCTTCAAGGTTTTAGAGAGTCCTTAAACTTTGCTCATTCTCTGCCCCTGGCCTGAAAGTCCACTGGAGAGAGACAAGGGAAGGCCTTTAAAATAATGCTGGTAGGAAGAGTTGAACCATTAGGTTTCAGGAGTTGCTGGAAAGCTCGGGGGGGATCAAGACAGTAAAAATGTTGAAAAGATAAATGTGATGATGGACAGAAGGGAGGGAGAAATACATCTACACATGCAAGGTCTGTGTCTCTCTGTGTGTATGTGTACACATTTATGTGTGTGTGTGT
Organism: Cricetulus griseus; assembly: GCF_003668045.3. NCBI lineage: Eukaryota > Metazoa > Chordata > Mammalia > Rodentia > Cricetidae > Cricetulus > Cricetulus griseus. The sequence goes on from NC_048598.1 coordinate 123,610,933, forward strand.
ATTGTGTACATGTATGTGAGTACACATACCTCTCTGAGTGTGTGTGTGTGTGTGTGTGTGTGTGTGTAGACCAGAGGTTGGTGTTGGACATCTTCTTCAGTCTCTCTCCATCTTACTTTTTTGAGACAGGGTCTCTCACTGAACCTGGAACTTTAATAAGCTTTGTCTGGCTAGCAAGCCCCAAAGGTCCTCTTATCTCTAGCACTGGGAATCGTCACTGTGCTGGGGTTTTGTTTGTTTGTTTGTTTTTTATGGGTGCTGGGGCTCAAACTCAGGTCCTCAAGCTTTCATGACAAGGACTTCACCAACTCAGTCATTCCCCAAGACTCCTCAGTTGAGTTTTGACAAAATGAAAAAGAGAGGTCAACGAAGAAATAACTTTAAAAACCAGCATTGGAAAGTTTGGATCTCAATATGTAAACAAGAAATGAAGAAAAAAAGGAGGAAGAGGTAAAGCGAAAAGGAAAGAGGATGGGAAGAGGGGGGACGCGGGAGGAAGAGGAGGAGGAAGAGGGGAAAGAGGGAGGAGGCAGAAAGGAAGGAGGAGCATGAGGAGGAGGAGCAGGAGGAACAGGAGGAAGACAGTAACAATATCAACACTGCCTACAGTTCAAGATGAATAATAGATCAAAATGATAACTTTACAATATAAAAAGACAAAGATAAAGCATAAAAGCAAAAACATCTGAAAGTATAAATGAAGAACATAGGAGATAGTCTTTGTGATTTTGGTTAGGCAAGGATTTTTAGATATTACACTGAAAACATAATCCATAAATTTGATTCCATCAAAATTTAGAATCCACAGTAAAAAGACAAACCACCTACTGAGAGCAAATATTTTCAAAAACTCTGTCTTGAGTATGTGCAGATAAAGTCTTCAAAACTCTGTAAAAAATTTCCAATTATTAGATATTTAAATGTAACCCTTCACCAAAGAAGAAATAAACACAGAAAAAGATGTTCAACCTCATTAATCACAAAATTAAAATCATAGTGAAATGCCTCTACATGTCTTTTGTAGTGGCTAGAAGAAAAAATTAAAACAAAACACACACACACACACACACACACACACACACACACACACACACACACGCACACACGCACACACGCACACACGTACACAAGCACGCACATGCGCACGCACTCCCTGGGCTGGTGAGCTGGCTCAGCAGATAGGGGCCCTTGTCTCCAAGGCTGACCAGCTGAGTTTGATCTCTGGAACTCAGTGGTCGGAGGAGAGCATCAATAGCAAGTCATCCTTTGATCTTCACACGCGTGTTGCAGCACAATGACCTCCCACCCAATGATATTTAAAAAAGAAAAGAAATCATGATATATCAGGAGCTGAGAGTATATAAAACAACTGGAATTCTTGTACATTGCTTGTGTACCCCCACTTTGGAAAATGGCTTGTCAGTTTAATATTAAAAATAAATGTCTAGTTATCACATGATCCAGAGATACCATTTCAGTATTTACCAAGGGGAATGAAAACCTAGGTCCCCATAAAAACTTGTAAACAAGTGCTTATAATGGCATTCAACATACTGGTTCAAAACAGGACATAACTCAAAGGGTCTCCAGTTACTGAATGAACAAACCGCAATGCCCTTGTGGTGGAACGGTGCTCATGAATGAAATGCATGCCTGATATGTAGAATAAAACAAACAGTTGGCGCATTAGGCAAAGCAAATGCAGCCAGGTGAATAAATACCATACAACTCCATTGAAATGGCATTTAGGAAAAGACAAAACTCTAGTTGGACAGGAATTCCTTGAGGAATAGTTTGGGGGATCTGTGCTGGGGAGAGTTTGACTGACAAGAAGCACTGTAGAACTTGGGGTAAAGGCCTTTGTAATGGTCACATGATTGCATGCATTTATTTGTTAAGGGCCTTAGAATCAAGAGTTTACTTACATGTTTACTTGAGATTTATTTTATTTTATTTATTTATTTTTGTTTTTTTGAGACAGGGTTTCTCTGTGGCTTTGGAGGCTGTCCTGAAACTAGCTCTTGTAGACCAGGCTGGTCTCAAACTCACAGAGATCTGCTTGCCTCTGCCTCCTGAGTGCTGGTATTAAAGGCATGCGCCACCACTGCCCGGCTGAGATTTATTTTATTTTTAAATATGTGTTTATGTGTACATGTGCATTTGGGTGCCTGCAGAGGCCAGAAGAAGGCAGCTTTGGACACCTCTAGAGCTGGAGTGGCAGGTGGTAGTGAAGTACCTAACATGGATTCTGGGAGCTGAATCTGAGCTATTCCCAATCACCACCTCTCTGTCTCCAAGTTCTCAGCCAGCTCCTACAGAACCTTGTTTGTGGTTCTCTGGGACCAGGAAGGGAACTAGTAATAATTAGCCCCTCACTGGGTATCAAGGCCCTGTTTTCTTTAACTTCAAGTGCCCTGGATGACCACCAGGTCAAGGTGAGGGGTTCTCTGGCAGAATGAGAGATGGGGAGGGCATGGAAAGGGAGGCAGTTTTCTAGGAAGCTGAAGAAGGGTGGGGTAGGAGTCAAACCTTCAGTTTGCTTACTGGCTCTGGGTTGTTCCTACTCATCCTGCCACTTGGGACAGAGGTTAGGTGCTCCACAGAATGGAATGCCCTTAGTTCCTCCTATCTTTCCTTTTGGCTTGATCCTGCAAGCCTTCCCTCCCAACCTGGCATCCCCTCCTGGCCTTCCTTCCCCAGAGCCTCTTTCCCACCTCTTGACTCAATACCCAGACAGGCTTTGGGATTCTTTATTTTAAAGGTAATTAAACATAAATGGACTCTGGATTCCCAGCTTGGTCCATTTCCACGTCTCTGGGCCATTTGGGGTTCAGATCACTCCAGGTGTTTCTGTCTTGCTAGAGGCTTCCTGGTTAGTAAGAACACTGGTTTGTTTGAGCAAGCATCATGGAGCAGGCTTCGGTAGTCTTGTCATGCAGATGATAAGGAGGGTGAGGATCGGCTTCTGCTTGGACCCCATTGCTAAGAATTTCCCTATTCGTTGCATTTCTAAGTGGCATTTCCCTGAGATGTGAGGTGCAGAACAGACTTTCTAATGACCAGAGGATTTGGGAAGACCCTCTGGGAGCCATGCCAGTTTCTCTGATTCAGTCTTCTTACACTGTATACACCACTTACCAAGGCAAGGCACCCACAACTGACCCATAAATCATCTTCAGGCTCCCACCATTCTGACTCAGCTCTGCTCAGTAACTCAAGGACAGTAACTCATGACTGTGTGGGTGTGACACTAGGTGACAGTGATGATGGACAGGCTGGGAGCTGACTCACCTCTGCAGGCTTTGAATCAGACCAGTGTTATTTCCCTTGGTTTTTAGTGGGCCAAGCCAGATTCCTCAGGACACCTGTCGCTGAGTTGGGGTTTTGGTGGATTATGGTGACTTGACCAGGAGCCTGAGACCAGTTAAAGAAAAGCACTATCCAGGAGATTGTGCTGTGGGAGCTGAGGATTTGCAGAAGGACAGAGGGACAGAGGAGGCCAGCCTAGATGAGAGGGTTTAGCTAGGAAGCCCAAGAAGAGGTGGGACCGGCAATGTTAATAAGTGAGAATAAGTTTTGCTGGAGGCCCAGACAGTGCAGAGAAAAAAGATACAAACAGGAGGAGGGTGGGTTTTTCTCACGACTCTCCAAGCTAGATGGTGTAAAGCAAAACCATGAACGGAGTCTCTGGAACGCTGCTACTGGACGTCTGCATTGCAGTTGTCATACAAGTGACCTGGAGTGAGACATGAGCTGGCTGGGGGCTCACTGTCTATGGCTGGCAGATGGTAGGCTGTCTGTGCAGGGCTGTCTGTCTACAGTCTACCAGTAACCAGGGGCTTCCCAGGGCCCAAGCACTCTGTGGATTCCTGGAAAGGAATTCCAGGCTGCCTGGAAAGGACTCCGGGGAATCTCCTTGAAGGCAACAAGAGCCTTCTCTTTCTATCTCTTCTTTCTTCCTGTGCACCTACCAGTATCTTGAGCTTTACCTGTTCAAAAGAGGGTATGGAGGGCCGGGTAGTGGTGGTGCATGCCTTTAATTCCAGCACTCAGGAGGCATAGGCAGGTGGGTCTCTGTTTTTGAGGCCAGCCTGGTCTACAGAGTGAGTTCCAGGATAACCAGGGCTGTCGCACAGAGAAACCCTGTCTCAGAAAACAAAAACAAAACAAAACCAACAACAAAACAGAGGGAGGGAGGGAGAGAGAGAGAGAGAGAGAGAGAGAGAGAGAGAGAGAGAGAGAGACTGACTATAACAATGACTCTCGGGACATGCCAAGATGGCAGTGAAGAGAAGTGGGGAGGCCTTTGACAAACTGCAGGCCCCAGACGTGGGTACTCCTGGGTACAATGCCAGGCCCTGTGTGATTGCTCAATACTTTGCTTGGATTCCTCAACTCTCTCCAGGGAGAGAGAAACTCCTCTGTGGTAGAGAAGTGAGTGATTCCTGTGGTAAGGACTCTGGGAGGAGAGCCTGTCCTACTCAGGTGCTTCCTGGGGAGGAGAGGTGTGGTAAACAGAGACGGTGGCTGAGCACGTGTGGCCCCCGGGCTGTGCCCCTGCCCATTTCCTATGCTATCCACCTTCTTCAGTTCAGTCCTCCTTTCATGTGTTTCTTTTGGTGTTAAACGATTCCTCACTGAAATATTTTCTTTGTAGCTGTGAACTAGCTGGCCACTCCAACACATCATGGTTGAGGTCACTGGTGAAGTTGTGGAGAGCTGTGCTTTGGCTGTTGCAGCCTCTAGCAGGGACAGGCTCCTGGGACCTCTCAATGGTTTCAGAGTGTTCTCTGGTGAAAGATAGATACCCATTGGGCAGTGGTGAGATCCTCATCACTAGTTCTGCCTCCATTGTTCTTAGTCTTTTCTGCTTGTGTGTCTTGTTAAGGGCTCAGTGGTCATTGCAGAGGCAGATAGTGCCACCTCACTCTAGCCTGTCTATAATGAACAGCCAATGTCATTGTCCTCCTTAGGCTCATCACTAGTTACCTTGGTGATGTTACCATCATCTTTTCTTGGATGCACTCAGAGCACTGATCTTGGTACAACTCAGGAATACAACTTGGATCTTACCAGGGTCAAGCTTGGGTAATAGCAAGGCAGAAGTGGTGATTATGCACACTTCCAGCCTATTTATGGGTGATGGGGTTTTCATTTTGTTTCACTGTAGTTCATCATCATCAGCTCTCTGGTCCCACTCCCCCGGCATACAGACTGTGCTTAGTAAGATCTGCAAGTGCACGACTCTCCTTGTGACTACATGAATGAATTAGCTGGTGGCAAGGTGAGAAGAGGAAACACAGCTGTGACCCTTGAGGAGGAAATTACCCCATGTTCCCCCCCTTCCCCTCAATGATGGTTAAGATGTTCCTCAAGGATGCTGTGCCATCTGCCTGGCTTCTCTCTCAAGGATTGCTTCACTGGCTGGCTGCTTGCTTGTGGCTTTTCTGGGAGCCAACAGCAGCCCTTGCATGTTTGGCAGGGACTTAATGACTGCGGAAGCTTGAGAGTCAGGTCTGTGTTAAATCACGGCAAGAGCTTCACGTTTGCGGTGAGATCAGAGTCTCTCAGGACACTTCACAGAGGAAGGAGCTGGCTGTTTTGGGACGGGGTGGTAGGGGAAGGACCTCAGGGATCAGAACATCGCCCTGTAAGGACTGAATTGAGGTGATGGCAGAGGCTGAGGAGTGAGTGTGTGTGTGTGTGTGTGTGTGTGTGTGTGTGTGTGTGTGTGTGTGTGTGTGGTGAGGTGGAGTTTCTTTGTGAGGGTGAGAGAAAGCTGGGGTTCGGAGACTGGCTCAAGTCTACGGTGACTGAATATTAAGTGCCAAAGGCTTTGCAGTTAGGAAATAAAGCAGGAGTCGAAGGAACAAGCACAAAGTGGCTGGGGCGGGGCGGGGCAACCTTCTCCTGCAAGCTACCAGACTTGGGAATGTCTTGGGGCACAGCTAGCGGCCCCAGAAGAAGGAAGCAGTGACAAACTTTAGGATTTGGCTAGTGCCAGTCACATAGGCCAGTAACAGTGGGTAGGACCCATGGCGCCCCTCCCACTTCCTAAAATCCGGGGCGGGGGGTGTGGGCCCTGGCTTTTGAGCAGCCTTTCCCTCACCTTCCTTGTGGGCAGTTTATATACTAATAGCCCACCGCACCCCAGGAGGGGGTGGATGGGGATCCATTTGTTTTTCCAGAGTTTGACCTCTCAGGAAAACTCTTACCCCAAAAAGTGTGGGTTTAAGTGAAAGCATAAATCAGCCCCTTTGAAATGCAGAAGCAGCTTGGGGAAGCCCCCTTTGATATGCAACTTGGAACCCAGGCACTTAAAACCTGGGTTAATTCTCCCACTTTATTGGAGGCAGAGAAAGGGAAGAGGAGGAAACCCAGGGCTGGTCATTAAGTCTGGGGACTTGAAAAGCCTGGGGCAGGAGCCTGCAGGCTGCAAAGACATCAGGGAAGCAAAGCATCCCTGGGAAAAGCGATCCAGTCCCAAAGCACTCTAATCCCGGTTCCCACCCAGACAGATGAGACGAAGAGGGTGGAGAAGAGAGGAGGGGGCAGGCAGCAAGGGGAGGGGCTCCGGAGAATGGGCGAGCGGTTGCTACGGAAACGGGGAGAGCGCAGGGTAGGAGAAAGCCAAGGACTAAGTTGGCAATTTCCTGAAAAGAGCTGAGAATGCGAGAGTGTGGGTCTCATTCACTGGGCAGCGTGTGCTCTCAGAGGTCTGGGGGCTGTGGCCCCTTGTGGGATCCAGGGTTGTGTGGCTTGCCTGTTACCTCCGGGCAGGGTCTGGGGCCTTCATTAGAAACATCTGTGGCTTGCTGACCTCTGTCACAGGGCGGGTGGGGGAATGAAGTCGGGAGGGCTCCTTAAGATTTTCACAGGGGTGCGGTCCTGAAGATGCAAAGCTTTCCCCTACCGACTCCCAGGAGGGAGAGGCAGGGTCTCTCAAGGCCATTTGGTGCTAGTTTGGGGAGTGCACATCCTGGACTTTCCAAGGTGTTTGCCACTGTCGTCCCTACTAGCTCAAATCTTAGGCATCTCAGCCCGCATCTGGAACAAGCAGCTGCAGGAACTTTATGGGGGAGTTGCTGAGTGTGCTGGCGGCCAGCCCTGAAATCTCCTCACCATAGCTCCCCAAGGCTGGCTAAGGCGCGGGCTGTGAGGCTCCGAGTTGATCTGATTGCCACTTCTCTGCCTCTGCTGACTCCAGTTTTATTTTGGTGGATGGGAGGGGTGGAGGATGGGAGCTGAGTAAGTAAAAGCTTGACTCTCCAGAGTTGGCCTCCTAGGCTTGCTTGCAGAGAGGGTAGCTGATGACTTTTTGCCAGCCCCACACTCCATCTCCCTCTGATCTCTGGGTTCTGAAATTCTAGAAAACACGTTAGTCTTGTCCTTGGCATGAGCCCTGATTCTGGAGACTGGGGTTTCACACACATACACACCTACACTCAGGGCCAGCTTAGTATCAGCAACCAGAGAGTCCTAAGGCTTTCAACACATGTCCTGTGCCCGGCTGTCTCTCCTCATGGCCTCAGGAACCCACCTCCATATGAAGGAACTACACCTGTGACTTCTACTCAGTTACTGTCTGGGACCCAGCCTGGATTGCCCGGCTCCTTTCCGGTGTCATAACGTGGTTATAAACATATTTCTCAATGGATTTCAGACCAAACAGCATAAACCACAGGGCGAACCAGCTTCAACCTCCTTTGTCACAGGAAAACTGAGAAGGCAGGGGTTGGCTGGGCACTTCCCACATCCCTAGGGCATGTGGAGGAGGAAGGCAGAAGAACCATAATAAAATCCAGCTACCTTGGGAGCTACTGCCTTGTCACAGTGCAATTACCTCTGCATCTTCTCACTCAGGCTGTGTCTCGAGTGGTCAGGAGCAGCATCCTTACCGGTCTTCTCATATGCCAGCATGAGTGGCAGATGGTTCCCGGAGCCTTTGCCCAGCGGGATGATCACTAGGGCTGAGCTAGAGAAGCCCAGGGCTTCTTTCTGCTCTGGCCACAAGAAATGGGCTCTGGAAACAGAGAGTCAGTCAGGCTTCTAGAGTGTTAACTTGAGGGTAGAGCTGAGGGGAGAGGAGGACACAGGGGGCTGACTCCATGGAGAAACAGTCACTGGAAAGCCCCCAAGGGAAAGGAATGATGGGGGAAAGGATGGGCATGTTGCAGAGCCCAGAGAAGAGAAGAGCAGAGGCTGCCCCAGGAGGTGTCTGTCTTGGATCATAATGAGTGAAGGCTAAATTCAAGATGCCTGAGGTGTTTCTGAGAAAAGACCTACGGTGATAGCATATGTCTGTGTGAGAACAGAATCCTGTCAGTGTGAGTTTGTGCAGGGGCAACACACACACACACACACACACACACACACACACACACACACACACACACACACGGAGCTAGCTACAGGGTAGGCCTGTGCCAGCAATCACTGCATTCCTCTCCTCATCATCCAAATCCAGCCCACTTTGCGAAATGCTTTCTCATGACTCGCCTGCACAGTCTCCTCTGTTGCACTGTGCTCATTTCTATACGATTCCTGTGGCCGAGACCCTTTCTTTCCCGCTCTCTTTTAAAGCAACTGCAGAAACACCTGCATTTTATTAATGCTGCCTGGAGCTGGGGCTGGGCTGGGCCCCCTCGGCTCTCTCCCCCACCCCATGCTCAGTGAAGCACAGCACAAGGGTTAACCCTGTGTGGCTGGGTTTCTGTCCCTGAGAAGTGGGTCCCCATGGGTTCATTGAAGTGTCCAAGCTATGGAGGGGTGAAGGTCCCAATAGTTACTCAGACTTTCTGGTAGTCCAGGCACCCCCACTTCCCTTGCCTAATCCTCTGGCCTGTTTCTCCTATTACTGTCCCCAGTGTCTCTTGCCAGAAGACAAGGACATCATCCTGTCTTGGAAGACATCCTTCTTAGAGACAGTCCTCCAGACTGGCCCTTTAACTATCTACTGCATTGTTCTGTTGTTAGAGGCCAACCGGGACTAAACAATTCCAGAAAGAAAGAAAAAAAAAAAAAAAAAAAAAAGGAAGAAGCTGCTTTCCCCTTTAAAATATTTTCAATAAGGAAAGCATAAAGAATATAAAAATGTCCCATAATCCTGTCACCCAGAGGTCCCCACTAACATTTCCTTTAATGCTATACAGGCATTCCTTTCTTTTAAAAGAAGCATTGGGGGGTGGGGACAGATGGCCCATGGGCAGCAATCATGAGGACTTCAGCTCAGAGCTCCACTTAAATAAAATCTGGGTGTGGTTATATATGCTGGTAACCCTAGCGCTACGGAGGGGAGACAGGCAGACCAGAGTGTGGGTTCCTAGCTAGCCAGTCTAGCAGAAACAGAAAGCTCCACCGTCAGTGAGAAAGATGCAATCTCAAGAAATAAGGTAGAGATGAGCTGGGCGCACACCTTTAATCCCAGCACTCGGGAGGCAGAGGCAGGCGGATCTCTGTGAGTTCGAGACCAGCCTGGTCTACAAGAGCTAGTTCCAGGACAGCCTCCAAAGTCACAGAGAAACCCTGTCTCGAAAAACCAAAAAAAAAAAAAAAAAAAAAGGAAATAAGGTAGAAAGAAAAAGAAGACATCTTAGCAGTAACCTCTGGCTTCCACATGTGCCCGTGTGGACAAGTATGTCTGCAACCCAGTCTCTCTCTCTCTCTCTCTCTCTCTCTCTCTCTCTCTCTCTCTCACACACACACACACACACACACACACAAATATAGATTATATGGCTCTTCAGTGTATCACCCTCCCCAGCACAGTTGCCACCTCTCTGTTTTTGAGGCAAAGTCTCTTTATTAAATGTAGCCCTGGCTGTCCTGGATCTCACTATGTAGACTCAGATGGCCTTGAACTCACAGAGATCTGCCTCTGTCTTCCGAGTGCTGGGATTAACTATGCCTAGCGCAGTTGCTTCTCTTAAAGGCAGTTTACAGTTTCTTGTATATTATTCCAGAGAAATGATTTGCTCACAATTAAAAATAATCCCAGAATCCTTGCCATTTCAACACGAGGGGACCTGATCATTCTTTTGGATGATTTTATATGAGTCTATAAGACAACTATGCCATCCTTTATTTGACCAATGGGCATATAGGTATAGGTAGCTTGTGGTTTGTTCTTTCTCCTTTTCCTTATTCTTTTTTTATTTTAAAGGTTTATTTTTAGCCAGACGTGGTGGTACATGCCTTTTATCTAGGACTCAGGAGGCTGAGGCAGGCAGATTCCTGTGAGTTCAAGGTCAGCCTGGCTTGTATAGCAAGCTTCAGGCCAGCAGGTGCTGCATAGTGAGAACTTGCTCAACAATAACCAACCAAACAAAAAGATTTTTTTATTTTTTAAAGTAAGTGTTTGTGTGTGTGTGTGTGTGTGTGTGTGTGTGTGTGTGTGTGTGTGTCTGTCTGTCTGTCTGTCTGTCTGTCTGTCTGTCTGTCAGGGACAGAAGAGGGCACTGGATCTCCTGGAGCTGGAGTTACAGGCAGTTGTGAGCTACCAAATGGGTGCTTGGGATTGTAATCTGGTCTTTGACAAGAGCAGTGTGTGCTCTTAACTACTGAGCCTCTCTCTGGCCCTCCAGCTCAGATTTCATCTTTTCTGTGACATCATCTTTGAGTGATTCAGGAGCCAGCCCATTCTCTACTTCACACTTCCTTAGTCCTTTTGATAAATGGCACCAAATTCAGACTTTTTGGGTGTTTGCGCTCTATAATAATTTTTTTGAGATGGTCCCATGTATTTCCAGGCTGGACCTCAAACTCACTCTGTCGCCGAGGAAAGCATTGACCTTTTGATCCTCTTACCTCTAACTCAGAAATGCTGGGAGCCTAGGTATGTATTATGCCCACTTTATGCGGTGCTGGGGATTGAACTCAGGGCTTTGTGTATGCAAAGCAAACACTCAGCTGAATTATATCCTAACATCAACCATTCCATATATTACATCTTTTAAAAAAAAGTATTTCCTGAGATGGGGTTTCCCTTACTATACAGACCAGAGCTGGCCTTGAACTAACAGAGTTCTATCTGCCTTGATCTCCCCAGAGCTAGGACTAAAGATGTACTGTATCATGCCCAGTCTCCACATTCAATCTCCATATGAGGATGCTGCCAGTTTTTATTCTGAGGCAATACTTTTCTCTTAAATTTCGTTTTCTTGCACATTCTACTTCTAGGTGTATGCCCCAGAGAACCGAAAGCAGAGGTAGAGATTTGTACAGCCAAGCTCTTGCCAGCATTACTCAGAGTAATTGAAAGGTAGAAATAACCCAAGTGTCTGTCAGCGGAGGGCTGGACCTGGTCAAGGATGGTGCACACGCACAGAATGTGATCCCAGCTTTAAAAGGAGAGTGAGTCACCTTGAGAACCTACTAAGTGGGAAAAAAATCAGTCAAAGGGACAAATTCTACACGACTCTACTTATATGAGAGGGTTGGGGTGGCCAAAACAAGGAACAGAATAGAATCTTGGCTGCCAGAGGTGGAGGGATGGGGGTGGGGGATGCTGAGCATTTTCTGGGCACAGAGTTTCAGTCTGGAAAGATGAAGCCATTCCTGAGCTGAACACACCATAGATGCCACTTAATGCTACCAAACTGTGTGCTTTAAAATGGCACATTTTATGTTGTATGTCAAAAATAGCACATTCCGTGTTGTATGTATTTTGTCACAATAAACACCCTTTATCTTCTAATGAAAAATGTGCTACTCCCGTGTGCAGAGTTGCTGGCGAGCCCTCTCCCTGGCTTGCTGTAGCTACCTCCTCACCTCTGGCACTGTTGGTCCAGCCAGTACCAGAGAGTCCTTATCCTATTTCCAGATATTTCCAGGGCAGGAGCCCATGACATTATTAGGCAATCTTTTCCAGTCTCTCAAAACCCCAGACATTCTTGCCAGCAGGCCTTTCCCATTGCACCTGAAGTGGATTTTCCTAGGTCAGTAAGTGCTTTGTCAGACTAGAGGCCCTCATCACACCACCTGCAGAGGGGATCTGACAGTATCCAGAAATAAGCTAGCGAGTGAGCTCTGGAGGTCCAGTGAGTATTTTCGTCAGCCGAAAGGGTAATTTTTTCAGTGTTGTGAGTCCTAAGCAGAACCTGGGACTTAGGCCCTGTGGGGTCCTAGAAGGTGGTAGGGCCTAGCACTGCTGTCTTCATTGTAGTTTGTTGACCACCAGAACTTCATTGTCTTCCCACTTCTGACTTCAGCTGAAAGCCTCCTGCTGACAGTCTAGTTCCCCCAAACCCGGGGGCAAAGCTAGCAGGTTGTTTCAGCAACTCCTTAGACTCTTGTTTGGCTGGAAATCATGACATATTAATCAACTACTTGAAAGGTGTACCTGACAGGCATGTTCCTGCAGCTGGAAGATGCTGACCTCGGCAGCCTTAAAACATCAAAGGGCCACAGGGGAGCAATGGGTTGAGCAAGACCTTGTCATCCAGGTACCTGTGAGGGCTAGAATGACAGATTTGTCTAGTCTTGGGTGAAGTGGGCCTTCTCTGTGGTGAGGCTCTGTCCCAGCCCTCCTCCAGGGCCCAGGGAGTGGGTGGAAAGGGACTGACCTGGCTGGTAGCTCCATGCGTCCTGACTTAGATGTCCCTGCCATCACATGTGGGTGTGGATGCCCCGGTGACCTCCTTACCTGAATCAGTGGTGTTCAGAGCCAGGCCTGGTGCCTTGAATGTTTGTCAAAGTGCTAGGGTGACATCGCCAATTTCAACTTGAGAGTTGAAACACAAATCTGAACTAAAAAAGGCCCAAACCAAAGGAAGATAATGGCCCTCGGGTCCTGCAGACAGTGAAAGTCAAGATGAAGAGCAGCCCCGTGGCTTAGTCTCATGACTGGGGCTTGGCGGGAACTAGGTAACAGGTGTCAGCATGAACGTTAGCAGAGTCTGTGTATTTAAAGACTGTCTTGGACCTTTTCCTGTCCGGATCATCTGGAATGTCTGGTAAAGTAAATTCCAGATGCCCTGGTGAGATTTTTCAACATGATCGGGCTGCCAAGGGACCAACCACCCTCTACCTATAACATTTTAGAAATACGACTGTAGCACAGGGTTTGGGGTCTTTCTGTACATATCGATATTTTAGAACATTTCTACCTCTTTCCCATCCTTGGCTCATGCATTTGAGGAGCTGCTATCAGGAAACTCAAGAGAGAGAGAGAGAAGGAATGTGGGAGGAATGGAAAAGGCTCCCTTGGCTTTCCATGCAGAAAGGCACCATGCCTGTATTATTCGCCACTGAATTCTGGAACCTTGTATGTGGCAGGCTGCAGTTAAAATAGGGACATTGTGTGTGACAAGGTTTTGGTCAGTCTTGGTTAGCATATACAACAATGGGCCTGTTAAATTATAATGAAGCTGAACAATTCCTCTCCCCTATCGATACAGCCGCTATCCCAGGACTAGCACATGCATTACTCACGTGTGGTAATACTGGTGTAAAGAAACCCACAATGCAGCCAGTTGCGTGAAAGAATAGCAATGCAATTATGTACAGTACGTACTGTTTGATAATGATGGCCAGCAACTGTCCTGGCTTATGTATTTCCTATATGACACTATAGATATTAAGCATGTACTCTTTCGAGTCACAAAAAAATGTCAATGGTGAAATAGTATGCCATCCTGCACTAGCAGGAGCCTCATACAACAACTTGGGTTTACTGTGTGTCTGGATTACATCAACAAGCCATGTTAAGTGACTGACCTCAGCCATCTAGGCAACAAGGTCATGCAATGCTGTACTCCTCAGAACTGGTCCCTAATATTAAGTGACACATGACTATAGCTGACAAAGCTTGAAGGAGGAAAATAGTTATAGCATCCAGCGGACTGTCTGAACTTCCATAGCAGACCTGTGAACAGGGGGATGGAGAATGTTGCCTTGTAACCTGCAGGTGTGTTTCCCCACAGGGGGCTGTAACCATAGTTTTTTTTTTTTTTTTGGATCACTTTTATTCTACACTTTCTTTTTTTTCTTTAATTACTACTCATATTTACATATCTATCTCCCCATTCCCTCACCCTCCCATTCTCCCATGTTCCCCCTAACCCTCCCAACCCATCCCCAATCTCCTCCCCAGGGATAGTGAGGCCCTCCACCAGGGACCTTCAAAGTCTGTCATATCGTTTGGGGGAGGGCCTAGGCCCTCCTTGCTGTATCCGGGCTGCAATAGTATTCCTATGTAACCATAGTTTGAAGTGTTCCCCCATGTACTCTCCTCTCAGAGCAGGCTTTGGTCAGAGTGGATACCTCAGACAGGATCAGAAAAATGGAAGGGCTGAAGAAAGTCCTGGTTCTGATATAACTGAGCTTTTTTCTACAGCAATCTGCAGGGGACCCGAGCTTGGTCTTTGGGCTGAGGAGGGAGTAGCTGCATAGCTGGATGCTAGTTCCTGCAAAGGTCTCCTCGGCTGCTCCTGGAGAAAGAGAGAGAGAGAGAGAGAGAGAGAGAGAGAGAGAGAGAGAGAGAGAGAGAGAGAGAAACGTGACTTTCTTCTCTAGGATTAATTCAGAAAGCCCACAAAAAGAATGGCACATCTGCCATGTTCCTGCTGTGGTTTGGGCCATGCCCATCCTTTTTTTTTTTTTTTTTTTTTTTACACTTTAATTAGTATACAAAATAGTGGGTTTTAGTATGGCATTTTTCACACATACTTTTATTTTTCTTGATCCTTCCCTTTCATTGAAAGATAGCTCCCTGCTATATATGCAGAAACCCCACTTCTTGGGGACAGCTCTGAGTGGGTCAGTCTTACCAGGTGAGTTGTTTGTATTTGGACTGACCCCCCCACTCTCCACACCCTTCCTGAGGACAATGGACTAAGAGTGTGGAACTGAGGTGGTGACTGGATGATGTTTCAGAGTGCCTTTGCTGTGGTTTGGTCTCCTCACCAGGTGCTTGCCGTGCAAGCGTTTGGGAAAGCTGATCCAGGAGACAGTTGAAGGCAGCTCCGATCAAAGCAGCCTGTCTTTAGACCCCACTCCCCACTCCCTTCAATTCTCTCTCTCTCTTCAATTCTCTCTCTCTCTCTCTCTCTCTCTCTCTCTCTCTCTCTCTCTCTCTCTTTTGAGACACAGTTTCTTTGTGTTGCTTTGCAGCCTGTCCTGGAACTACCTCTGTAGACCAGGCTGGTCTCGAACTCACAGAGATCCTCCTGCTTCTGCCTGCTCAGTGCTGGGACTAAAGTCGTGTGCCACCACCACTTGGTCTTTTCTTCTCTCTTAAAAATTTAAAAATCACATGACTTTTTAAGATGTTTTAGGTTGCCATGGCAGTTGGTTGTTTCCTTACACCATGTGGATCCCGGCGATGGAACTCAGGTCCTCAGTTTTAGTGCTAAGCCTTTACTCACTGAACCACCTTGCAGAACACCTAGCCCTTTTGAACCTTGAATTCATAAGCTCAAATAATCCTCCTGCCTCAGTAGCTGAGATGCATGTATCCTTGCTGGATTTTGAGCCTCAATTCTTCAGCCTGTCCCCAAGTCAGATATCCTTATATGCCTGCTCTCGTTCCATCTGTAGCCCAAACATCACAAAGATGGCTTAGACCCGAGTCAAAGTTGGTTTTGCTGAGCCCATTAGAAAAGCTGCCCGTGGACAGTGAGGCAGGTGTGGTTGATGGACGGAAGTCAGTGCCCCTCCAGGGTTCATCAGGGCTCTTGGAACAGGTGTGGACTGCCACAGGTTCACGGTGGAGCCCTGAAGTCCTCATATAAGGATCTTCAGAAGACTTATTTGCTCTCTGGACTCCCTTTCTTCGCTCTCTCCCTTGCTTCCTGCTGCCTTCTTCCATTGTCATTGCCTTCTTAACATCTGGGCACCCCATGACAGCAAGGACTCTGGGAGCAGGGTCTCCAAGGAGCCAGCTGTCCTCCACCACTGCAAGCTCGGTCCCATGAGCAGTTTGAGAGCTTTTTCTTGCAAAGACAAGCGGGGAAAAGTTGGAAGAACACTTCCAAGCCGCGCCTGTTTCTTCTTTATTTTCTTTCCCCCTTCTGGGGCTGAATGACCAGATTTTTTCTTTTTTTTTTTTTACAGTACATTTTGGCAGGCCCCATTTTTTTCTGACAGAAAAAAAATAACAGGCATATTTTTGGGCGATTACTCAACTGGGGTCCTTTGTGACAGGATATGCAGCTGCGTGACTAATGGAGCTGGCTTTCTCCTGGCTTCCTTCCCCTTTCAAAGCTCTTGTTTACTGCCCTATACCAAAAAGGAAAAAAAAAAGAGAAAGATTTTTATATGTTAAGAAAAGCTTTGTGAGACACTCAAAGGCTATAAATCCTATGGATATTCCATTTCCAGAACTGCAAAGGCTCCACCCCTCTCCCCAGCTTCTTTAAAGCACTCAAGCTCTTGACTCAGGACATGTGACTCTTCTCTCCCACCCCCACATCCCTACTTTCTTCTGAACATATGTCCAGCAGATCGTGTGTGTGTGTGTGTGTGTGTGTGTGTGTGTGTGTGTGTGTGTGTGTGTGTGTAGAATGAAGCAGGATGGGAACCATATTTACGATACTTAATTCAGCAACTGTTAAAGGAAAGAATAATGACTTCCAGGGGCTCAGGGGCTCCCCCCAACAAGGCCTTTGTGTTTTCATAGTCTATGACAGTTTTGTGGTGTAAGCAAAAGTTATTAGAAAGCATGAAACTAGCTTAACGAGGAAGGGTATCTGCTGAGCGGGGAGGAATCGCCTCTCAACAGGGAAGTCTGACTGGCTGGCTGGCTGACTTTGGGATTCTGAAGTCTGGGCCTTCCCAGAGACATTTGGAAGGAGATTCTCTTTAGCTTGTTGTGTTTGACAACTGGAACTGGAGTTTTGGGTTTTGGAGAGACCACCACATGGCTTTCTAGAGATCCATGGCTTTCTAATTTCCAAAGGTGTCTGACCTCTGGGCAAGAACAGTTGAGCAGCTAGTTAGTTATGTTTCACAGAGATAGAGACTGTGTAGACACAGCACAGGATCTGTGGCTTTGTGATGGGTTTGAGTTTTAGCTGTGAACTGGGTGGGACTAATCATTTAATAGCTGTAGGTTTCCATTGCTTGGATGTTGAAATAAGGTAGTGTCTTCTCCAATCTGCTGGCGTGAGGAGGAAAATGGCAGGAGCACAATGCATGGTGGGAAGTATAGACCTTCTAATTTCCCTCATCCAAAGGCCTGGTTCATGCTTTCAGCAGAGGAGAGTGTCTGGCTACTTGAGGGCCATGATGCTTAAGGATAAAGTGAGTGAGAAGCCAACACATGTTACTATCTGGGCGTCTGGATTATCTCCATCTTTGCTACCACTAGTCATCATTCATGCAGCTCTCAGAATCATTACTGATTACAATCTTTTCTTACTTGAGAAACTCCCCTCCTTGTCCAACCCAGATAAAAGGCACTGCCTGACCCCATCCTACCTGCTCCTTCTTCTGTAATGAACTCATCTTTGCAGATACTCTTGGTCCCGGGAGGTGAACTCTAGATACAGTTTAGACACTCTCTTCTCTGTCTCTCCTACCCTCTTTCCTTGGCCTCTGATAAGCCTCCTTCAGTGACCATTTTTATAGAAATAAGCTTTCACGTTTAGTTGGCTCTCGCCAAACTTCCTCCAGTTGGAGACTGAGTTATGAAGAAATAAGGTTTTGAAACACTGTCTTTCCCTTGATCCCTTCAGTAACTATACAGCAGTAACCTAAGAGCCCTTCCTAGTTTGAGTCTAATATTCTTGGTAAAGTCAAGTTGACTTGATTTGGGGAGAAAATAAATTGAGGCTGGTGCTGGGAAGTTGACTGAGTGAGACTTACTGAGATGTCAGTGACACAGACAGAAATAGAACCTTACAACCCGACTCCCCTTTGCCTGGGGTTTGCAGAGGCATCTTAGCTTGGCTAGCCCAGAATAGCTTCTCCCAGGCTGACCAGCTGTGAAGTGATGTGTTGCAAGGGTTATTTTTTGTCTTGGCTTAACTCTTAAAAAAACCAAAAAAAAAAAAAAAAAACCAAAACAACAACAACAACAACAACAACAACAAAAAAAACCCAAACTCCTAAACTCAGCCTAAGAAAATCCATTTCTCACAAAGCTATCCACTTGCCAAGTTTAGAAAGGGTCCATGACATCATGAATGCCTTCAGGCAACATTCACCACTCAGGATGGCACTCAGGTACCTTAACTGAGTTTAGAAATCACAGTTTATCAAAGAAAACAGATCGCCAAGTCACCCACTGGGCTGAAGCTGTTGACATAGCTGACTTGGGGATGCCAAGCACTGACTAATGTTCTTTCAGTCATGCGGACCTGCACTAGCTGCAGCTATGTAACAAAGGGTGTGGTCATCAAAGGCCTGGGGCTCAAGGAGCTCATGGAAAGAGGGACAGGGTAGGATGTACAGGAATTGGTTTGTAAAAACCCATTGCTGTATTTTCAGGAATTTTCCAAGTTCATTGCTAAAGACCGCCGTTATTAAGAAACCAAAATTGTGAATGCTACGACCTAATCACACCCTGGTTCATCTTGCCACAGTTTGGTCGATGCCTCTTGAGTTCTACAGCTATTATTATATATGTGAGCATTACATTAGAGCGGCCTGCTGCTGTGACCCCCTGCAATTCCACATTCAGCATCATCACATGAGCAGTTCTAACTCAGCCGTGGTGTGAATATCTATACCAGAGGAACTGGCAAGCTATACTAAGGGCTTGATGTACCCCCCTCCCCCCCAATTGATCATCTAGAGTTAAGAGAACAAGAGACTCGAGGAAGTGATCTAACATTAATAAGGTAGATTTAATGTGGAAGTGTGTTGTGTCTGCAGCGGCTGACATTGTAAATAACACAAAACGCTGAGGCAATACTCTTCCAGTTTTCAAAAACTATTATCCTGTTAGGCAGAGTCATGTATACTATGAAGAAACAAGGTTTTGAAATACTGTTGTATGTAGCATAATGACAGATACATTCTGAGAAATGTGTTGGGCAATTTCATTGTTGTATGACTACGGAGTATACTTAGGCAAACTAAGACGGCTACCATGTTACTAGGAAATGCACTCTTATGGGACTTCTGTTGTGTATGCAGTGTTTTCTGCCCAAACACTGTTATGTGGCATATAACCATGAGTTTTTGCTGATTCCTGTCCTTCTTACTCATTATTTTAACAACTTATCAAATAACATTTGTGCCTGACTCATGCACATTAGTTGTTAATCATTTACTAGTACTCTACCGGGAATATAAGGACCACTGCCTTGGGGTTCTAGATGGAAGAGCATTATAGAATCTCTATAAGGAACGTGTTTGAAGGACAGCTATGGGGGAGTAGATGCTAACTGTCAGGAGGAAGCAGCCCCAGAGACTTCCACTAGGTGGATGTGGAAAATAAGACAGACATGAAAAACTGAGCACATCATTAGATAGAAATAGGGTTAGGCAGCAGAAAAGCCAAAATCACTTCTAAAATTCAGAGTGAGATTTAATACTGCATTCACAGTGCCTTGACGTTGTAAAGGCCTTCTTTCTGCAAGCACTCATGTGCTCACCAGAACAGTGGGGCAGGTGATGAAGGCAGAGAACAGCATCAAACCCACTTCACAGATGGGAAATGGAAGTATTGGGAAGTTAATAGACTTCACCCAAGGTTAGTCTTTCTACATAAATGGCACTTGATGGAGACATAGGATTATTGTAGACTTGATAAACCTGATTAAAAGCCTAACCCAGACATTTATGTAACTTTGGTAAAATTACTATTTGAAGTGTTTCTTTGAAAATGTTTTGAAAATTGTATTTATTTGTTTATTAGTGTGAGTGTGAGTGTGTGAATATGTGCACAAATGAGTGCGTGTGTGTGTGTCCGTGTCCATGTCCGTGTGTGTGTGTGTGTGTGTGTGTGTGTGTGTGTGTGTGTGTGTGTACACCTGTGTGCCATGGTGCATATGTGGAGGTCAGAGGACCCCTTTCAGGAGTCAGTGTTCATTTTCTGCCATGGGGTCCCAGGAATAGAACTTAGGTTGTCAGTCTTGGCAGCAAGTGTCTTTACCTGCTGAGCCACCTCATCAGCCCCACCTTAGTTCTTTTTTAGCATACAAAATGGAGATGACAGTGCCTTGGTTGTAAGTTAGCAATGGAGTTTAGATGAAATGCAATTAACAGAGGGGAAGGGCTAGTATTTAGGAATCCATCCATAAAAGTTTGTCTTTTCCCTTCCGCTGAGGTTTGAAATCACTTACATTGGTTATGAGTCTTTAGTCTAACATACTTACATTTTTAGTTGTATTTTTAGGAATTTAGATAAAATTACTTACATAGTTTTGAGGGACTAGAAGCCAAAGCAAGGAGGAAGGAGGAAGGGGCCAGGGAAAGGGCAGTAACCCAGGACAGCATGTACAACACGCCTTCCCTCATTGGTAACAGCAGTGAATCCACACACAGGGCTGTGTTCTGTAAAAGCACTCCATGCACCAGCAGCTAGCACCCTATCTGGGTGCCCTTGGTCACAGCTAAACTGTTTCCCCACCAGAGAAGAGTCCCCAGAAACACTTTTGCCCTCTAAAATGCCCAGTGTCACCCCTACTCTGCCTCAAGGGTGAGACTGAGCATTTTAGGGCATGGAAGCAGAGGACTTGGGCCATTTCTTGGCACTCTTTTGCCTTTTCTCCCTGGATTTCTCTTTCTCGTTAGCACCCATCACCAGATGGCATGTTTGGTCATTTTCTTGATTGTTAGTTCCATGAGGGAAGAGGGTTATTTTGTTGTTGTTTTGAGACAGGGTCTCACTGTGGTCTTGGCTATCCTGGAACTCACTCTGTAGACCAGGCTGGTCTCAGAATCACAGGGATCTGCCTGCTTCTGCCTCCTGAGTGCTGGGATTAAAGACATGTGCCATTGTTTACTTGTTCCATTTGGAATCTAGGCCAGTGTGGAGACAGAGCATTCTTGTAGACATGCATGAAAATGCCACAATGAAACTCCCTACTTTGTGTAATTAATATATATTAATAAAAATATTGGGCTAAAGAAGATATTAAAATCATTACCCCACTCCCTCGGCTTTTAAAGTTCTATTTAAAAACAATAATCAACTCTTTGCTTAAGTTCAACAGAGTCAGGTTTGGCTCAGTTCTCTGAAGTGTGAGCCATTCAGTGAGAGTATTGTCAGAGGCCCAAGGTAGACTCAATGAAGGAACAAATGTCCTTGAGGACAGTCTGGACCTGGTGACATGGCCCAAAAGAGGGAACTGAGTTTAGTGGTTAATAGCATGCAGCTTCAAACCCAGGCCCTACCAGCTGATAGCCCTGCAACCTTAAGTGATTTCTTGTATCATTCTGAATGTGATTTTCATTATATATAAATGGTGGATTAAAAAAATCTACTCCATGAGGATGAAGAGGGGATTCATGAGATAAAGCATGAAAAGTGCTCAGCAGAGTAAGGTATGGGGAAAGGGCCCGGCCTCTGCTGTCTTGTGAAGGCAGAGACCTCAGAAGGGAGGAAGAGCATAGCTGAAGGAGACAGGGAAAGGCAGACGTATTGAAGAGTTATGCTTTGTATACACAGGCAGCATCCTGCCTGCCTAGCATGGGGCCCTCACAGCACTGACACTGGAGGCTCTTCAAACTGGATCTTGAAGTTGCTAGAGTGATCCAGTTCCTTTGTCCATGTATGATATCACATAGGACCCTCTCCTTGGGCTCCACAACCACAAATGTACTGTGTGTGTAGAAAAGTAGAAAAGGGGAAGGAGACCAGGGCTGAAGCTGTGACCAAGAGTAAAGGACCTAGGATTTCCAGGACATAGGACATAGAACCACTAATGAACAATGGGACTCACAAAGGGCTGCCTAATTTTCCTAACATGAAGACAACTTGAGAAGGGATGGAAGAAGTATGGCAGTCCCACATTAAAGAGGACAGGGAAGACAGTGTGGCTCAAGTGTTGAATGTCCCCCATAGCTGAGCATGCTCCAACACTTGGTCCCCAGATGGAGGTGCTGTTTGGGAAAGTTGTAGAACCTTTTGGTCATGTGGTCTTACTGGCAGACAGAGGGCCTTAGGGCAGGGCTTCCTGATTAAGGTTTTGAGCCAATCAGTTGCCCCATGCTCCCAATATTCCATCCAGTTCTCCCAGCCACGATGGGCTATACAGTCTCATATCACAAGCTAAAATAAATCCCCCTCCTTTCATTTACTCTGTCACCACATGAGAAAGGTAGAAGTGCAGACGGACAGAAGGACCAAGATGGCAAGAGCAGCAAGCCTTAGTCAGTTCAGACTTCAGACTGGGCCTCATCACACACACAAAACAGTCTGTGAGACAGGCTGAGTGTCCAGGGATAGGTTCCCCAGAAGTCCAGTTTAGGATCACCCTCATTCTGCTTGATATTTTAAACACTGTGGTGCTCAAGAATGCTATATGTGAAGACCTGGAGTAGGGGCTAAGAGATTGGGCATGAAGTTCCAAAAGTCACTTTCTTGTTTTAACCTTGAGCCTTAGTGTTCCTTTGAGACGCAAAGGGGAACATCCCTGACTGCTCTACTGGGCCACTGTCAAGGCCAAATGAAGGGTGTGGGGAGGGGCTCACAGGCTCCTCTGTTACTGTCTCTGAGAACTTTGGCTTTGGAGAGTCCATGCTGTGCTTCCAAGGGCTTCTCATTTTTTCAGTCCTTGCCCACCCCAGGACTAGTATGGCCCCATGAGAAGAGCACATCAGTTCTGTGGTTAGTGCTGCCCTCCTGCTGGCCCTGCCTGTATGTAGAAACACACAGTTTCTGGATGCTGGGCCAACAGACTTGTCACTGTCAGTGAGTTCAGGCGCCAAGCGCATGAATGGATGTCTGCAAAGGGCTTCAGTTGAAAGCCACCAGAGCGAGACAAAGGTACAAACCCCTGCTGCATTCTTCTTCATCAGGAGGTTCGACATGCATGGCTCCTCAGAAGACCTGTGCAGGTACCGACATGCACACCTTCCTGATGCTGGCACTGCCCCGGCAGTGTGCAGGTTGTATAAATTCCACTCTCCTGTAGCTACCTTGGCCCAGTAGCAAAGCAGAAGCCATAGACAGTCTAAAACCTCTGCCTACTGAGACATCATTTAAAGGTTGTTTGCATAGTTTTAGATTCTCTGGTGCCTCTATGAGTTAGCCTGCTTTTTCAAACCCAATGCAGTCACCTGTTTTGGGTCTATCTCCAGAGTGTTTGGACTACCTGTCACCTACTATGAAGATGTAGAGTAGACAACTGGGTTGGGGGTGCTAGCTTCCATCTGATGGTCCCAGAAGAGTACTTCAGCCTCCCTGTGCCTAGTTTGTCTCACTGTGAAGAGGTTTACAGTGGCACCTACCACATAGGTGACTTCATACATATTATGAAATCATGCATTTGAGTTAGAAGTTCACACCATATATGAAAAGTGCTTACCCAGTGCTTGGCACAGTAGGGAAAAGGCACAAGTGATAAATGATAGTGATAATAATTAGTATTATGATCAGACACCACCAAATTATCCTAATCCATTTTTAAAAATGACTTTCTTACCACAAGTCTGACCTTATCTCCTAGGTTTGCTACCAGTATCAGTACTCACGGGAGCAGGGTATGGAAGAGAGGGTGTGTGAGGCAGGTGGCTTGGAGAATGCAGAAGTGGATGAGGCAAGGAGAAGATAAAGGCTATAGAAAAAATGATGAGTGAAGAGTGCTTGGGTTAAGTCTCAGAAACCTGACACAGTGGGACAGTATCTAGAATGTCCCCATCTTTGGGCTCTCCAAGCATTTACTTAGTCTAATTTTTATAACCTGTACACCACAGTGGTATTGGAAAAGTTAAATTTTTTAGGTTTCGAGATCATTGGGGATGGAGCTTCTTCATCTGTGAATTAACACAACTGAGTTGAATTAAATCAGCATCGGAGATCTAGGGGGAGTAATTAGAATCCCTGAGTCCTGACTGTCGGCCAGGCCTTTTCTTATTATTTCTGTTGCCACACTGAGCCCATAAGGAATCAGACCCAACTTAGCTGTCTCATGCCTACATGCCTAGAGATCAAACCACTTCCTTCCATCCCTTCTGACGGCACTACTGTAGTTTGGTTTTAAATGTATCTCCAAAGGCTCTTGTTGAAGTTTAGTCCCCAATGCAATGTCCAGAGGAGGGGCTTTAGGGAACGGACTAAATAATGAGGATTCTGAATGGACTAATCCATAGGAGGAGTTATAATTTCATGTCAGTATTGGGAGATGTAAGAGACTAGGAGTTGGTGCCTGCTTGGAAGAAGTGTGTGAGTCACTCAAGAGCATCCTTGGAAGAAAGTAGAAGACAAAACTGATGATTGTATTTCCTGTGAAATTTGTAGTGAAATATACAAGTTTAGATTTGTAAGTATACCTGAAAAAATTCTACATATGATATAACATAGTATTGATCACATATTAGGACATAGGATAGATCATAGAACATTAGATCATAATGGCTATTAAATACCAGAAGGAAATGCAACAAACCATTATCAACAGTTTTCTGCTGTGGTTTTGTGCATCCTCCTAAGTTTTTGCATTGAGTATTTATTATTTTTATAATTGTGGGGGCAGTGTGTGTGTGTGTGTGTGTGTGTGTGTGTGTGTGTGTGTGTGTGTGTTTGACTCTGAATGCTCCCTTTGCTGAAAAAATCTAGTTCAGCTTGTTATTTTTGTTTGATTTCTTGGTACAGATCAGCTATCTGCCTTTCTTACCATGGAAACAGACCCAACATTTTCTTGTATTGATAGTGTCTAGAAGTTTTCCTTAGTCACTACAGGAATGGGTGCATGCTTAAGCCTGGCCAGGTTTGGCTAGTATAGGGTGCTGGCCAGCATGGTTGGGTGAGCTGTGGATAAATATTTAGAGTTGCTTACAAATACTGAAAAAAAAAAAAAAACCCTACTCTGTAGAGAATGTTCTGGACGTAATTCCCTTACATGAGGAACATGTTTTGTAGTTGCTGCCTGTCTTTGGGAATGCATGGAAGATGAATCAGAAATGCTGTTCACAGTGCAAAGCAAGAGAATTGATGGCCAGGACCCCCTCAGAAGCAGGTTGTGTGGCTGTTCCCTGGCTCTCCAGGCCCCAGGGGAGATGAGCATGATGATCTCATGGTTATTTTCCATCCCTTATGATCTGTGGGACTTCCCTGATGCTTGTGTAGCTGTTTGTAATTTCTTCTTTGGCTAGTCCTTTTCACTTTGCTCTGAAGGAAAACAGTGATTTCCTTTTCTTTTTTTTTTCTTTTTTTTTTCTGGGTCACAAATGGCAGAGGTTAAGTTCCTCTTCTCATAGATTTGCCTCAGGTTCTATTATCCAACATATTTAAATAAAGAGGCTCGAGGAAAAATAAAGTTCTTTTAAAAAATTATTATTTTATGTGTATAGTTGCTTTGCCTATATATTTGTATCTGCACTGTGTGCATGCAGTGCCGACAGAGGCCAAAAGACGGCGTCAGATCCCCTGGAACTGGAGTTATATACAGTTGTGAGTTATGAGCTGCCATGTGGGAGCTGGGAATTGAACTCGGGTCCTCATAACCACTGAGCCAATAAGAATTCTTTAGCAGGTGAACCTGGACTCTTCAGAACATCTTATCTAAGATGTGTTCATCTACCAATAAGGACTTTCCACTGGCACTTCTAGCCCTGCTGTCCCTGGAGGTCCCTGAGGACGGAATGGCTTCTGTCCCTGACTAGAATTTTGAAATTTTCTGGTGGAGGTTTTGATGTAACAGCAAATGTCATTCGGAGGCATTAGAATGTTTCCACTCATCACCAACCACCCTTCTACAAAGCAGTTTTTTAGATCCTTTCCTAATAATGAGTAAGGATTGAGAAACAATAGATGGTTTCTGCTTTCATCCGAATCACATGGAAAGTTCCAGGGGCTCCAGGAGGGAAGGATGGAGAGACCAAAACAGAACATCGGGGTCTCAAGGTGTCCAGCTTAAAATATTAGCCTCTGGGACTCAGCACTTCAAACATTTCACTGTGTCTATAAATACCACTCTCATCACCTGGAGTTGTAAAACTAACATTGTTTAGCTTGCCTGGATCTGCATTTATGGTCTTGTCTGATTGCAGAGCACAGTTCACCCAACCACCTCCTTCCTTGGGCCTCTGTGGGATTCTAGGTCTGTCAAGGGACTGCTTAGAGTGGAAAACTCATATTATCGCCCCCAATAAGGGGCCACTTGGTCCCAGGCTCACAGTTTCATTTAACTTTTCCATAGTTCTTTATGGCTGTGCATCTTTTTGTTCACTCAAAATTTGTTCTGGATAACCAGTCAAATCTGTCTACATTTCCCAAGGCCTGGCGGTGTACAGAGCACCAAGGAGATGTCCCTGCGGCATACAAAATAGTTTAAGACAAGGTTGGGGACACAGAGACTCATCAGAGAGTCAAGACCCTGTAGATCTGCATGAGAGGGCATATATGTGAGCGGCAATGCAGAAGTGAACTGTAGGCTTGCAGAGTGCAGGGGAAAGAGGTAATGGATCTCCAGGCCCCCTGAAGGTTTGGTGAGGAGTGGGAGAAGATTCCAGAGAGGACAGAGTTGGAGACTGACCTCTCAGAAGATGAGTGAAAGCAACGGAAGGATAAAGCAGGTGGCAAGGTGGGTTTGTAGGCCTGGTAAATGTGAATTAAGGTAGATGAGGGACATGGCACGGCAGGCTGGAGAGGTGAGAGGGCTACATCATGGGGGGGCTTTAAAATTTCTTTTTCATTTTAGGTTCCTTTATGCCATTTTCCCTCCAACTTTCTCCATTCTGCAATAACAATTGTTTTATGCTTGTCTTTGCATCTTGACCCCCTATGTGCTGCTTTCTAGAATAAGATTGTGTTGCCATAACTGTCTTCT
Source organism: Cricetulus griseus (assembly GCF_003668045.3). Lineage (NCBI taxonomy): Eukaryota > Metazoa > Chordata > Mammalia > Rodentia > Cricetidae > Cricetulus > Cricetulus griseus. The sequence goes on from NC_048598.1 coordinate 123,637,815, forward strand.
CAATAACCTGACATTTGCCTTCTGCATCTTCCTTTTGTTTCCCTCCTCACACTGGCCCACTGATGGTGCAAGTCTCCAAGTGTCTTGTCCATCTCAGTGTGGGTGAATTGCCAGGTATCATGGGTACTTCACGGAGAAGACAGGCTGGCTATCTCTTGGCAGGGAGTTTCATTTTGACAATGGAACTAGACTTGGAAAAGGCTGGATCAAGTGTCTGAACTATGTCCCCACAGACTGCCATCTTGGGAGGGCCAGCGGCAGACGCCAGGAGCTGGCCGGCATCAAAGTGCAATCTGGTAACCACAGAAGAGACCCTCATCCTTGGAGGGTCTGAATGCACACTGACACCTGTTTGGCTTGTTTGGCCTTGGCTGGTAGTGTTTCCAACAGAGATGAGCAGGAGATGAGTAAGTGGCTGAGAGCTGGCAGTGGTAGGGAAGGAAAAAAAAAAAAAACAGTTAAGGGGTATCCACCAGTCCCTTATCCACAAATGCTACTTAGACTGGTTTGCTGGTCAATGTGAACCCAGTTTTCCTGTAATTGTTTGAAGCACTCCAATGGAAGAAAAGGGGAGAATGAAACTTCATTTCTGTTTTCTGCATAAAAGAAAGATTAAATGGCCAGAAGGGCAAAGATGGACACTGATGAGACAGGGTGTGATGGGTAAGAATAAAAGCCATTGCTGGAAATTATGTGTGACTGGAGGCTTATGGTCGGGGGTGGGGGGGGGACTGTGGTAGTGGTTCTTGGGAGTTCTTTCTATGTCTGTGCTCGGGGATTACTGCTGTGAACATAGATTCATGGGACCAAGAGGCAAATGCAAGGCAAAAAAGGCTTTGCAGTGGATACCCCATAAAGAAAACCTTACTCCCACCAACTTAGCTGCAGCAAGAGGCTTGCCACACCTCCCTGTCTCACAACCACGACTTTCTCTCACTCAAAGACTGTCCATCTGTCCAGCCATTCCGCCAAGCCCAGCAGCCCCATGCTGATTTCCTTTGGAAGAGCCCCAGCTCCCAGGGTGACCTCAGTAACAGCCGGGCACATGGACAGCTTCAATCCCAAACTTCCCGTTACTAGGATGGGTTGGCCCAGGCTATGGAAGTTATAATAACATAGTAGCTGTTTCTGAGCAGGAGCCTCCAGTTAAGTTATCAAGATGGTTCTCTCAGCAGCGTGTCTAATTTTCCCTGGCTGTCTTTCTGGGAGTTGGGCACCCAACTTAATTTGGTCTCTCCACTTTGGCTCATTCCTAGACTTCCATGCCATAAATCTGAGCCCCCACCCTACCCCCCAGTGCCTGATCCCACCAGCAGGCAGACAGTTCAGAATTAGCTGTCGTCATGGTTGTCCAAACTGACAGGCAGGGAAACTGAGGCACAGCAGGCCACAGGGCCTCATCCTGCCTCCCACAGTGACCCAGTAGCACGGCTGCCAGCAAGGCCCAGGATTCTGGCTGGAACTTTAACTATGGAGCTCTTATGGAAGGCCAGGGACCATGTGAATGGTTTCAAAGCTTTCACTGGGCCCCACTTGGCTTCAGATCCCAGAACTGTGTGCTATGGGAGTCTGATGGGAATGCTGTGGAGTGGGAAGTGTGTACATACAAATGTGTGTGTGTGTGTGTGTGTGTGTGTGTGTGTGTGTGTGTGTGTGTGTGTGTATGTGTTAGGCTTGGTGGTGTTGTTTGAAATCTTTTCATGCCTGCAATTTGACAAGCACCAGAATGGAGAGAAAACAGAAAACCCCCAAAAGTGGGGGGTGAAAGAAAAGCCTTCCTAATTCTTTCCTCACTCAGAACCCCTGCCCTCAGGCACAGTGGGCTAGCTGGCTGGGCTGGTTTAGCCAGGCCAAGGCCAATTTGGACTCCTGCAAACCCTCTTGCAGTCTTAGGCCTCCTAGGTATGGCCTAGTGCTCTGGAGAGGAGTCTTCTGGAGGCAAATGGGCAGTTGGGTTTCAGACAATTTCTAGGTGCCCCAGGGGACCTACATACTTCCTATGTAAAGTTCAGTCTGTTTGCAATTAGACTTCTCTGCTTTGCTTATTTCCGGAGAGATTAAAATAGAGAAATCAGCTTAATCTAGGAGTCTCTGAGATCAACCAGGCCACCGTTTTCATGAGTATGAAAATACCAAGCAATCTAACCCATGGTTGCAGGTCATGCGTAGCAGGCCCGGTGGGCTCTATGGGAAGGAGTTTTAAGTTGCACTCATTCTCAACAGTTAAGATTCTGTTTCTAGACACCCTACCCCACTTCCCAGCAAGGACATCTTTTCAATTTCAACTAAGAGATCAGCACTGTTGAAGGCCCCAAACCCTTGTTGCCTTTCATGTTTCTTGATGAGCTCACATTGCAGGCTCTGTCAGTCCACACAATCACTCTCTTCATAGTGGCGAAAAGGGGCAGGTGTCCTCTCTCTCCCAAGGATGTTCTTCGGGTTTCATAGCTGGTGGCTGATGACACCAGGTCACAGCCTTTGATGATGCCTGTTCATACAAAGATAGAGAAGGAGACACAGAAATCCAGGTTGGACATCCTGGCATAGGCCAATAATCATAGCACTCAGGCTAAGGCCGGAAGATAGGTGGTTGGAGGCCAGCCTGTGATATATAGTGAATTGAGGCTAGCCTGAATTGCATAATGAGACCCTGTCTCAAACCAAACAAACAGATGAATGGGTAAAGGATGTGTGGTGTATACACACAGTGGAGTTTTGGCTCAGCAGTAAAAGGAAATGTTGTTTGCCAGAAAATGGATAGAATAGCATCGAAGTCCATATTCTCTCTCTCTCTCTCTCTCTCTCTCTCTCTCTCTCTCTTTGTGTGCATGTGTGTGTATGTGTGTGAATGTGAGCAAACTCCAATAATACACATGTATGAAAATGTTACAGCAAAATCCATTATTATGCATGGTAACAAAAGCTTGAAAAATAATGTTGAAAACACCAAATCAAAACAAAATAGAGATCTAGTTGACTCTATTCTCTGGAGAACTTAGACGAGCACGTTGGAGAGAAGTTAGACTATATTAGTGGAAGACATTTTGTGATAGTAGGCATTTAACTCACAGGGAAAGGGAAGAAATTCTAGCTAACAACACACAGTTGTAATGGGGGAGGGGTTTCACCACTGCAGCAACTTTCTTAGGTACACAGCATGGTGTGTGACAGAGATGAAACTCAAGAACATAGTCTAATCTTTTAACAAATTCAGTTGTAAAAAGGTGATATTGGCTAGTGGAACTTCCTGCTTGGAGTTCCTCCATTTCCCGTCTGGGGACCTTTGGGTGCTGCTCTTCTGCATTTAGGTACATGATCTTGTCTGTGTTTGCACAGTATAGACCTAGTGCCGGCTGGTCTCCTAGTTCTACTTAACTATCAACACACTTTTTAACAACTACTTATTGCACATGAGGAATCTTTGGTTACTAAGGACTGAAAACCTGTCTGAAATTCCTTTAGCAGAAGAGAAACCCAATGGTCTGTGCAATGGAAAGATCTAGAATTAGCATCAGACACACTGGAGTTAGCATCAGACACACTGGATTCAGAGCAGAAATAATATTACAGAACTTTGTTACTCTCTATCTCTCCACACTTCTGTCTGCTGGCTTCAAACCCAGGATTCGTGGAAGAGTAAAAGGATGACAGCCCCAAACTTTATACCTCTCAGAATTTAAGTTAAAAGGAAATAGTCTCCTCTCCAGGAGTCCTGGGGAAAACAAACTCAAGATATCTTATTGCCTCCAAAGGATCTGATATCTCCTTCCCGACCAATCACTACACCCAATAGAATGTAACACCAGATTGACTTAAGCCTGGGTCATATGTGTACTTAAAGTTGTGGGGTTGTATGTGAAGTTGCTGTAGAAAAACTTTGGGCTGAGAGCAACAGAGAGTGTGGGCCTTCCCAAGAAGACACAGTGGCTGGATACCAGAAGGAGGTGGATGAGTGCTAAACAGCTAAAATGATAAATGCAAAAACCTTAGTATTTGTAATCTATTTACACCTCGGGAGCTGCACTCTTTTCTGACTGCCCAGGATCCTCTCCACACATGCTAAGTGACATGATACTGCTGTCAAGTCTTCCCTTACATGTCTCTCCCAATACCCCAATCCATTATCTAGATCTTCCACCTAGAACTTGAGTTTTGGCACTGGAACTGGGGAGGGAGGGTATTTTTTGTAATAAAGCTGATGCTTCCATTTCACAATGTGACCAGCAAGGATCTGATCCAGAAATAATTCTTAGAACAGCTTTGGAAAGACCGGGATAGGCTATAAATCATGAAGTAAAGTTCTAGCCACATCTTTTCATCTCAAGGTCAGTTTCTACCCGCTCAGAGTCCTGCCTGGGGAGCAGAGCAACAGAGAAGCCCAACACCGAGGACAACCCCCAGACTGATGGGAGGTCACCTTCCCATGGCATCGCCTTCAGCAGGGATCTGGCGTCAGGCCTCAAAACTCTGCTTGGCCCCTCACTCTCTTTTCTTTGCTATATTGCCAAAAGAGCCTTTAAAGTCATGGAAACATCTCTGGTTCTGTAACTCAAGGGATTCAGGCAGCAACAGAGGTCAGGGAGTTGAGGGTCACATAGGAGCATGTGGAAGGGCAGAAAGATGCTTATCCTTGGTGCAGCTATGTGAGTGGGAGCAGGAAGGGGCAGAAAGTACAGAAGGAACATGGCTGACCTTGGGATCTGAGGAGACACTGTGTGGGGGCATTGGTTAAGAGGCTGGGAGAAGATTCTGTCCGGGCTGAGAATCAGGATGCTTCACCATGCGTTTCCAGGAACCTACCAAGCTTCTGCCACTGGAGACAGGTGGTCCAGGGGGATGAGTGAGCACACCGGAGTTCACTTTTATAGTCTCCAAAGTAAAGGTGGATGCTGGAGTAACAAGCAAGCAGACCTACCAACGGGATCAGGAGCAAGCCAGGCAAAGCTGGTGGGAGATTGACAACAAACACCCTGAAGCAATGAAGAGAAGACACTCATCTTTCTTCCACAAGAAACAACTGTATTTCTCCATATTGGCAGAATTTTTAGCTTTCACAGGGCCTGACTCTTTGGGGGAATCTTGTTTCCTTTGCCATACACTAGTTAAAAATAGTTGGGTGAAATGTGACTGGCCGGAGAGTCTTTGACCTCTTTCAGATTTAGCTTTTTGGACCAAGTTAAGAGAGTCTGTTCTAAATCTTATTTTGTGAAGAGCATTACTTGGGAGGAGGATGGGGTAGGAGACACACTATAAGGACAACTGAAGGGAGTTGCATTTCTTTAGCTTAAGCGAGTAAGAATCACGGTTCATGATAGTTGGGTCAGCTTGGGGGAGGGGGCTTTAAAATCAGTCCCCACAACTATTATATGATAAAAAGGAATTTCTATTGCAACGAAATCATAAACCTGATTATAAATAACTTAAAAATGCTTGTCTTTGCCTTTCCCTTCCAGTGTGTGGGGGGATTACATGCTGTCTAAATTCCCTAGTTACCATAAATAGCCAAACCTTGTTGCTTACCACTAATGTGATCTAGCTCCAAAGCAATACCCTCCATGGTTAGATTTTCTCCTAATAATAACCTATGATCTCTTACATGTATTAAGTCTTTACCAAGTCAAAACAAACCATGTACCAATGCATTCTTCACAAACATAATCTCATCATTTCCTGACAATGGACTTGTAAGGAAGGGTTATTGCTTTCAACTTATAAAAGAAAAATGAGTTTAGAGAATTTTAGTAGCCCTAGTTAGACAGTGGCTGAGATTTCTTCAACTCTGGTCATCAAGACCACAGATCCTCTATGCTTAAGCCCTACAGTGTCTCATCAACACCTACACAGCTCCCTCCATCCCTGAGCCTTGTTGAGCTTATGTTTAAGAAGTGTGACTCAAAATATGAGCAAATTCGTCCTCATCCTGGCAGGAAAGGGATGGCACACTCCAACAGGGTGACTGAGGAGAACTTAGAATGGGGCTACTCCCACATTGTGGGCAAGATAATGGACACTAACAAGATGACGTCCTCCAGGGCTGCCAAGTGTGGGGAGCCTGGGAGCAAGGCAGAGGCATGAAAAAAAGGATCTGTAGGAGGGTGACACTCCAGAGACAGTGGCAGTGGATGGAGGAACCGCCAAGACACACAGACAAGGAACTAGCCCAGTGGAGTGGAAATAAGGGGATGAATTTTCTGACTCTGGTTCACCCCATACCTCTTGTTGGTGTCGTGTGAATGAACAGAAGGCAAGGGTGTTGTGTCTGTCACATCAGTCACCTGGGGTGGAGTGCCATGGTGAGAAGCTGGAGAAGGGTAGCGAGGGCAAATGGACATGTTCAAATAACAGACGGACAAGCCTACCATGTAAAGGTTTTCATTTTGGGGTTCAGAGGCAATTCCCTAAGAGGCAAAGGGATGGCTTCTGAAGACAAGAGAAAATGTTTATTGTTAGGAATCAGCATAGATTCACCAAGAAGAGAAAAACTTTCTACGGTGCCTTTGTTAGAGTCTGGCTGCAACCCTTAAGCTGGGCCTCCAAGGCATCACTGAATGCAGTAAAGGAGGCCAGTGCAGTCTGGAATGGTATAAGCAGAGTGGCTGGGATGTGCCATGTGACTGGCTCATAGGCTATTGATAGATGCTTGGTATCAGTCTAGACAGGGGTCCAACAGTATCCCTGAGCTGTTACCCTGTCTCTGTGGCATTTCACCCAAGCTTGGGAAGAATTGTCAAGGGTTAGGCTTACCTACTTGCTGCTCACAGGAGTAGCAGACACCTTAGATAACAGAACTGTAATCCTCAGAGATCTTGCAATGCGGACTAGTGGTGGCTAAAGAAAACACAATGAACCCAATAGAATTAAATGTACATCTGGAACACTGAGGTTGAAGCATGTTCATGTTCATGTTCAGGGTAGGGATGCTGTCTCTTGGAGAGTAATCTTTTGGTTTGTTTTGTTTTTCAAGACAGGGTCTCTCTATAGCTTTGGAGCTGTCCTGGAACTCACTCTGTAGACCAGGTTGGCCTTGAGAGAGTAATCTTGACATAAGTCACTGTGCACAACTACCAAGGAAATTGGTATAATCTTAGCTGACATTGGTAGAAAGACATTAACTGAGGGACAGCTACATAAAACATCTCTTTCTCATTTTCCTGGACTCTTTATTGGTTTGTGCTATTGAGAGAGAGAGAGAGAGAGAGAGAGAGAGAGAGAGAGAGAGAGAGAATATCCAGTGCATTCAGTGTGGAGGCCAGATGTTGATGTCTTCGTCAATCACTTCTCAATCACTTTCCGCCTTGTTTTCTGAGACAGAGTTTCTCTCTAAACCCAGAGCTCTACAATCGGACTAAACTGGTTGATCAGCAAGCTCCAGGGATCTACACATTTCTTCCTTGTTGTGCTAGGGTTACAGATATATCACCATACCCAGCTTTTTATGTGGCTGTTGCAGATCTGGACTTCAGTCCTTGTGTTTGTGGGGCAAGCACTTTACTAAGTCATCTCTCTAGCCCCCTGCCTCACTTTTAAAGGAGAGGCAGATACAAGCTGGATGACATTTGGGATGAAGCATGGGCGAGGTGAGGGAAGCTGAGAGTGGGTCACATGGAGAACATATGAAGGAAAGCAGAACTGATGAATATGAGGGGCTAAGAGAGAGGTCTTTGGGTATCTGAAAAGTGGTTATGCGGAAGGGTTTGGCCTGTGAAGGGCACAGAGAAAGCAGAAAGACCTGTGAGTACCAGTTAAAGGGAGGCTGACTGGAGCATACGCTGCGGACAGCATGTAGCGCAGCATGTGATGATACTGGAGACAAGAACTGTTAAGAATGGAACAGTATCAACACCTGAACAGGAGGGCCAGGGGCCCAAAGGATCTCTGTGGACTCTATACATATCAAATACATGAGAAATGCTGTCTTCTTTCTTTTTTTCTTTTTTGTTTGTTTGTTTTTCAAGACAGGGTTTCTCTGTGTAGTTTTGGAGCCTGTCCTGGAACTTGCTTTGTAGACTAGGCTGGCCTCGAACTCAGAGATCTGCCTGCCTCTGCCTCCAGAGTGCTGGGATTGAAGGCGTGTACCACCACCGTCCAGATGAAATGCTTGCTTTCTATACCTCCTTCACACTTCTGTCCATCAGCTTCAGAAAGGAGGGGGGTGGGCCACACCCAGTAATTTGTCATCAACACTTGGGTCATCTGGCACTCAGAGCAGGGCATTTTTCTTCAAGGGACTTTTGGGAATCTTTGAAAATGATACCCAAATGATCCCACCCCCCACCAGCATAGAGAAAGATCCTGGTCTTGGGGTATAGGCAAACTGGTGTGTGAAGCTCCTCTTAGCCACTTTTGACTGCAATCCCAACAGGTCCCTGGCATCAAGTGTTGTCAATGCCTAGGAGAGCCTGAAGGGCTTCTGTTCCAGGGAGCTTACTGTGCTGATCTGTTTCTTGTGCTGTGATAGGGCACTAATGACTGCCAAGCAGCATGATTCCAGGAATGTGTGGATTAATATGTGGGAATCCTGGAATTATGGGCCACTCCATAATTGGTACTCATTCACGGAGCTCAAAGTGATATGTGAAATGGTGGGTACCAGATACCTATGCAAGCTTTTGTGTGAAGTATGTGTCCTTCTTTCCTTCAAGGTTGCTGAACACCATGCCTGCTGCTGGGCAGTCCTCACTGAATGGATGCTCTGCCTCGATAGCTACCAAGTCCTGATTTTGTGGAGCTGTCAATGTCCTAAGTTCAGTAAGAAGCCTTCTAGAATTCTCATTGAATTCAAAGTTTCAGAATTCATCGCTAGCCTGCAATGAATGGCTCTCCCTATCCCATTCCCAAGGCTTCAGTCTCACACAGCCTCTTCTGAGAAGCCTGGTGTCTCTTTCCCCTGGACATTCTGTGTCACACAACCAATCTCCTGCATAGTGGCTCCTGGCTTTCTGTGTCTTCCAACCACAGATACAAACACATGCTAGAGGTCTGGGACAAGGTTCTGTTCTGAACCCACCTGGATATTTATCTCCATTTTGAGGAAAGAGCAGACGCCCAATAAAAGCTTGCTGTTTAGGCTTTCAACCTTGTCGCAAATCCCTTTGTGACATCAGGAGCAGGAAGAGTAAACATTAAGTTGGCATTTACTCAACTGACCAACAATATTGCGCAACTATTTGTGGTTCACAAACTAAAGCTGCCTACAGGCTCCCCTCATGTGGCTGACACAGTGTTTTTGTTTTAGTGATTGCAAATATTGTTGAAAACAGGAGATTTTTATGGGAAGCTATGGATTTCTGGGTTCTCTTTAAAAATCCAACAGAAAACTGAGTTGTGGCTGTCCCCTATGGATGAGATTGTTCTCTTCAGGTCAAATGGTCCCCTCTTCACTGCTTTGGGCTCCGGCTAGCTTCTGTAGGCATCTGAACTTGCAGCCAGGGTTTGTTAGTTTAAAAGCTTCTGACACACGGGAATCTCAGGGAACATTGAATTTGGAGACATTTGACCTCCTGGGTTTATTTCCTGACTCACTGTAAGTTGTGCTTTTTCCAGCTTCTTCCAGCCCAAGATTCTCTTTCCTATGGTACAATCAAAGCCTATTTATTAATAATGCTCACTGTGAGGGTCATGCCCCCTACCAGTCTTCCTGACAGCTCTTTAAAGTCCCCCCCCCCGCCAGAACCCTGCCCAGCTTTAGATGCACTTAGTTAGGCAAGTGGGCCTCAGTGGGGCTTTATTCCAGGTTATCTCTGAGGCCTCAGTGGTTCCCAGGCATGGTGAAGTTCCCTGGGTGACTGGCCTACTTCAGAGCCTCTTTGCAGGGCGGCGATAGTCTGCTGGTCCACTGCAGTGATCCTGAGATTGCCCATGTGCTCAGGGCAGGAGGGACCCTGCTGAGGTCCTGCTCTGCTTCCTGCCCTCTGCAGGAGCAGATTTCAAAGCTTAGTTCACCCCCTCTTCTTCTGTGCCCCGTCCCACACTCCTTTCCTCCCCAACATTCCTCCCTCCTTGTTTATAGTGCAGAAAACATCTGTGAGAATAAATGACGAGATGAAGGATCTTGGCAAAGGGCTATTTTTCTTTGCTTGGCTTCAAGGGGCCTGGATGAAGACTTCAGCCTCACCAAGCCTTCCCCCAACTCCTGGCCCCAAAGAGGAGAGAACTAGATCTGAATGAAGACAGACCAGAAGGTGGCCAAGCCAGGCTTCCTAGGCAGGAGGTTGTTTTCACAGTAGAACTAACTGGCCTGGAGGAAAGCAGATCCCCGTGCATCCCTAGATGGTTCTGTGGGGGGTTTCCTCCACTGCTCCTCACTGTTTCGTGGTCTATTTTGCAGCAGAGACCCCAATCCCTCACACCTTTCCTCTCTTGCCTTTCTCCTGAGTTGTGCAGGGAGCGACTGCCTTGGCATGTGTCCTCTCTTCAAAGAGTTGTGTAGTTTTATCCAAGCTAATGACAGTCTCTGGTTCTTAGTTTCTCCCCCTGTGAGATAAGGATCATGGTGTTTGTTTCATAGAGCTGCCATAAGGAAGAAAGAGTAAAGAACAAGGCGAGTTTTGCATTAGTATTGGTGCTGTGTACGTGGCGATGATGGGATGGGGGTGCTCTGAAGGAGGGACAAAGCTCGCATAGAAGCAGTAGGTAGATTTCTGAACCCGGAGCTAACCCTCTGGAGACAGGGCTGAGTTCTTCCCCTCTTTCTTGTAGAGTGACTGTGCCAGGGTGCTGAGTGGTGGTGGTACCTGAGAACTGGAGATGAAAGAGTGATTGGAGAGAACAAGCTTCCCTATTCTTGGCTCTGTGGACACTGGTTGATCTGCTGGCTTTTCTGGAACTCACCAACTCTTCAGTCTGGCCACATTCATGAAAGGAGGCCCTTGCCATCTAGATAAAGCCTTATGCCATATACCATGATACAGTCTTGGGGGTACTGGCTGGGGCTGACTTCCTTGGTGTAGATTTTTAGTTCAGGCAGCTACCACTTACCTCCAAGAGGGCTGCAGAAACACCTAGAGAGCAAAGCAGGGGACGTGCCTGTTCTTAGTAGCCCAGGGAGCTATCAGCTGACTTGGCCAGACCTTCTCTCCTCTGTCATGGTGTCTGGCACTTCTCAGAAAGACCAGGGCCAGGTTTTAGGAATACATTAGTGCCTGGAACTGAGGGAATCAGTTGTCCTTTGGGAAGATAACAAGTCAATCCTTTCCAGGGTAGGACATACGACAGATAATCTTTGACTAAGGCAGAGGAGGAAGAAGAACTATGGCAGGAGCCATTGTTCAGATAGAAGGCAGCTGGCCACTGAGAAGTGGGGCGGAGACTTTCTTCAACCATATCACTGTCTGGCATGGGGCTGTCAGGATCACCAACTGGATTCAGGAACATTTGTTCACAGAAGATGAATTTGGAGGGCACAGAAGAGAAGGCTCCCACCTGACAGCCTGTCCTACAGCTTCTGGGCTTTCCCATCAAATCTTCCATGCACTGGGGAGAGGTGATTTCCCCTGAGTATAGCCTGTTTGCAGGAAAGGCTAGGGAAAATCCCGAGCCCTTCTACCAACTCTGCAGGGAATGTGCCTGAAGGAGGCAGGGCAGGGATGGACCTGGAGTCTAGGGGCTTAGTGTCAGCTGCCCGCAGCCCCTTCATGCTCTCTTAGTATTATTCACTGAGACCCAAGAGATCAAGCCATGCAAGATCAAGCCATGCATCCTACACACACACACAGAGAGTGACAAATATATGCTGCAGAGTCAGGATGTGAATTTGAATCAGTTGTGGCCTCAGAGTCTCAGGGACCCTTTTCCCCTGAGCTTGAGCTTGTCCCATCATCAGTTGTCATCAGCCACATGTGGCTCTTTAAACCTAACCAAACGAAATGAAAGGTTTTTTTTTTTTTTTTTTTTTTTTTTTTTTTTTTTTTTTTTTTTTTTTTGTCACACTAACTGTATTTCACCACTTGGTAGCACCTGCAGCCGGTGGCTGTCCCATGGGGCAGTATAGCATACAGCATGGAACATTCCATCTTCACAGAAAGTACCACCAGAATGTACTGAGAGCTGAACTTGTTTTAGCATACTCGTTAAACCCTTTTATTCAGCTGAAAATTCATCTAGCTGCCAAACACCTATAGTCCTACCCCTACTTTCTACAGTCCACCCAGAGATGGGGGGAGTAATATTTATCCTGTTTTGTGAATGGGAACAATGAAAAGAAGGTCAAGTAATTCACTGGGGCTGGGAGCCAGCGCCTCAGGCCAGTCTTTGCCTCAAGATATCTTCCTAGCTCTCTCTCTCTCTCTCTCTCTCTCTCTCTCTCTCTCTCTCTGTGTGTGTGTGTGTGTGTGTGTGTGTGTGTGTGTGTGTGCAGAATCAAAGCCAGCTGGTCCTCTTAGGGCCTGGAGGTCTTTGGGGGATGTAATTCTCTCTCCCACCCAGGCAGACTCAAAGGTCACCCTGCTGGCCTGCAGTCTCCTTTCAATCACCCAGCTTTCTGAATGGGAGACTGTGAGCGAGCTCTGTGCAAGGGCACAGGAGAAAAGGACTCTGTGTGGGAGCCAGGAGACTCTCTGAACCCCACATAGAGGCCAGCTCTGTGCAGTGCTGCCCAGGCAGGCTGGGTAGGGAGGGGTGGCCAACTCTACCAGTGCATCAACCTCCCTGTTCTGATCCTGGCTCCCGTGGGATGGTCCTCCACCCTTAGGCACCCATGGAGAAAGGGGAGAAAAGAGGAATGTGAGAATCTGATATAGGCTTTCTGGTTTGCCATGGGATGGTGTCCATAGGGTCTGACTCAAATCATGAAGCCATCCCACACTTTCAACCATGCGCATTGCCAGGCTGAGATGAATGAGGGACACAAAGAAACCTGCCCACATTGCTCAACCTGACAGTGAGGATGGAAGAAGCTGCCTGCAGCATTATGAGCAGGTCACAGGACATAGAGAACTCAGATCTGGTTTTGTAATGTCCAAGTCCTCTTGGTGCTAAAGATGCTTGTCCATTCCTTTGGATTCTCTGTTTAACTGGAAGGCAGGGACTCTATTTGTGCTAATCCCTAGCACCTGGACTATATTTGGCTTTTGGAAAAATTCATTAGCTGATTAATAAATGATTGTGGTTGGATGTAGGTAGAATGTAAGAGGTGGTGGTATCATTTGGCCCCTGCCTGTGGTGAGGTAATGGCTTGCCTCGGGAGGTAGAAAGAAAGAAAGAAGAGAAAAAGAGAGAAAGAGAAAGAAGAAAAGGAAGGAAGAAAAAGAGCAAGCAAGCAGGGGCTGGGGGAATCTATGTCTATGTCTTCTATTAACCAGCAGGAACAGAAAAGAACAAAACCACTGGTTCCTCTAGGGACCCTGGGCCCTGGCTGCTGGGAGCCCACTCCATGAGCGATTTCTGGTGTGGGCCAGTGTGCTCCTGGTAGGCTGAGGTTGGGTGGTGACTGTAAGTAGAGAAAGAACTGCAAGTGAGAGGGGACCTTGTGAGGATGGATGAGATCTGCCCATCTCTCCCCCCTTCTGTGCCTGCCCTCTTCCCCGACCTGCACAGGTTTGCAATTCATTGGCCGTCCTCACATGCTGTTCCTGCTATCAGATGGTGGAAATGGAGATTGGTCTTAAAGAAAGAAGGAGCTTTCTTCCCCCTTCCTCGTCTATTTGAGCCCCTTCCCTCCCCCAGCACCATGTGTTCCTCAAACCTGGGACAGTTCCAAGTCCTAAATGTGTTGGAAAGTGTATCCCTGAGCAGCTGTGAACCTGCTCGGGCTGCAGTGGCCCGGGGTGAATGAGAAACCAGGAGATAGGCTGCTAACAATGCAGCCCCTGTTCTTGCCTGGAGAGCAAGTTCACCACCAACATCACACACACACACACACACACACACACACACACACACACACACACACACACACACACACATTTGCATCCTGATGCTCTCTATCTACCTTGCCCACCCAAGCGCCCAAGTGTTTCCTAATAAGCCTAAGGTGAGTATGCCTGGCCCACCTGGCCAGGCTCTGTGGGTGTAGCCTTTTCCCTGGCCTCCTCTTTCTCTTTAACTTAACTGGGAAGGCTGGGAGGGAGCTGAGAGGGAGGGTTGAGGGCTGCCTGCAGCCAAATGGAATAGCTTTGTCTCCTGACTTCCCACTGAGCTTGGGGACCATGAAAGACAGTTGGATGCACAGCCAAGGGGGCTTTGCTGGAGCCTGAGAAGGTTTTGGAAAGCCTATTTGCAGGAAGCAGACATCCTGGAAAAAAACCTTGCAGGCAAGTTTGGAAGCAGGCCTGGTTGTGGAGCTGGCAGCCACTCAAGGCCGCGGTGGAGTCAGGGGGCCTTTCCATCAGGCCTGATTACAACCACTCATGAGCTTTGCCAACTGCAGGCATTGCATGCCAATTCCCCACGGGGGTCTGAACCACCCACCAAAATGGCCATGTTCACTCCTACCAAATCCTCCTAGGTTGGGAGCAGGGACTTTCTTCTATCACAAATGTGTAAATTAAGGCTCAAAGCTACCTGACTATTGGGGGATGGTAATGACAAGGCTAGTAGCCTGATTCTTTAAGTTCCTTGTGGGTGGATTCTGCAAAGCTGGTGTGCTCCAAGAGCCCAATTATAAAGCAAGCAGGAGGCAAGATGAGCACAAATACTCCCTAGTAGACTCTGCCTCAGAGTCTGGTCTTCCTAGATAAGGTGGGCACAAACCAGACTCTAGAATGAGATCTTTGTGTGAAGGTTAACCATGGAGATTCTATCAGTTCTGAGGCCTCAGGGTCCCTCCCAGCTTTATTCTGTCTCCTTCCTCACTTCCTCTGGGCCTGAGTTCTATGTTTCTGTCTCCAAGCCAGCCCTCCATTCAAGCACATATGGCCTCTTTCTGAATTATCCCTTCACAGTCCCCACCTCTGTGTCCACAAATCAAAATGCATATTCGTTCTTCACATCCTTCGGCTTAAAAGTGTTTCTTACCCTCAGGCTCACAAAAGCATCCCACTCATACAAGGCTAACCCTAGCTCATCCTCTATTTTATCAGATATGCCATGTTGAGTAGCGTCTTTTCTTTGATGTCCCAGTGCCTTTGTTCACGATGTTCCTTCCATTTGTAATATTCTCCCTCCAACATCATTGCTATGTGGGAAACATGTCTCCATCATTCAGAGCTTGACTCAAATGCCTTGGACTCCAGAGCTGCCACCCTGCCTCTGCTATTTACTTCACCATGCTAGTAGCTCTCAACTTGTGGTGATTTTTGCCTTCAGGGGACATTTGGCCATATGTGTAGATACTTTTGGTCAATACAGCTTGTATGTATATTATTGGCGTCCAGTGAATGTCAAGGGTACTGATAAACTTACAAAATGCACGGGTCAGTCTCTCCCGAAGATGTGTGACCCCACATGTAAATTATCCTGAGTATAAGCTCTTAGAATTGGTCCCTTGGATTCCTGTTGGTACCTTTTAATCTCCCATGTTTGGCCTAAAGAGATGTCCAATAAGTATTTGTGTAGCAAGCGAGTGATCAGACTGACTTAATAGTTATATGTATTTTCTCATTGTAGGTCTGGTTCTCTTGGAGACTATCAAATTGGGTCTTAAGTTGACTATTGTGCACAAGCACATTAAAAAGGATGGAATAAAATGTGCCTGTGAATCGAACGCTTTGCTTTTAGGGTAGAAACAGACCAATATATCATAAGAGTATACCTCAAGTTGGGTGTACACACACATCACTTCTTTTTAAAGTAGGGGCCGTTGATAAAGTTTCAGGGAAATTGTTCCCTTGCACTCAGGCAGCAGGAATCAAACCCTCATTAGCTCAGAGGGAGCAAGGGCCCAACTCCACATCCTACATGGATGTGGCCAACTGGGAGGCTGCTCAGAGAGAATCATGAAAATGATTAAACTCTGGACACCTCTTCTGATGAAGAAAGGCAAAAGGAATTGATATTACTTAACCCCTAAAAAGGATGGTTTGAAGTGTGCTCCAATCACTGTCATCCAGGAACCGGCTGTCAAATGGAGAGAGCTGTTAGCCACTCTAGCACTGAGCACTCAAGAGGCAGACATAGACTAGGAGGTCCACTGGCTTCTGGACCAAGTGAGTATGTGTGGAGTTGAGCACACACATCAGGAAAGTTGATTGGCAAGGGTCCTAGGGGGACCCCATGTCTCTTGCCTCTTTCCTAGATGATCTCCCTATCCTCTTGCCTGAACTATTAGAGGCCTGGGGACAGGGCTGTCAGGTTTTGGATCTTGATTCTAGAACTTTCCTTTGAACTGGAAAGGCAGGAAGGACTAACAACTCTGGGAGGCAGGGGGGCAAGAGTATCAGGGAGGGATAAAAAGGTGAGGCAGAGGAGAGAGGAAAGCCAGAGCAAAGAGGCAGCTGGAGCCCCATCAGGAAAATGTCGAGGCTGGCTGGCGAGCCAGCATCTGGAAAACAGACTGGGGGCTATATTTAGACTGCCATGACTTGCAATAATTTGTGTGAGGGGGGAAAGAGGAAAATGTGAAGTTGGCTTTGTCATTTTGGGGAGGGAATGAGTTATAAGAAAGGAACGGCAGGAGGGGGCAGGCTGTACATGAGACCTTGGCCCCTGGACTCTAGGAGAGGGTTGTCTGAGCAGGGCAGCCTGTCAGGAGTGAAGGATGGTGTTTACTGAGCCTAATCCAGCTCATGCCTCGGCCTCGGACGTGCCCTGTGCTCCCCACCAAGAATGTGGGGTGCATTCCTGGGCATGCCAGGCAGCTTGTCTCCCACAGCACCCAGATGCTTCCGGGATGGTGCGGGGTGCTCTGTGAGGGGAGAGCGCCAGGCAGGGTTCTGGATGCGAGCTTGGGCTTACGTGAACAGCACTCTGTAAATTCTAGGAATGTGTATACATTGCAGAGGCCTTTCTCCAGCTGGATTATAAATAGAGGATTAGTTCAAAGGCAGGCAGCCTTTTAAAGCGACGGTGCCAAGCAAAGCCTGCAAACCAAATACAGTAAAACCTCCCTAAGCCCCTGTTCGTTGGCTGATTCCAAATAGCATATAAGTCAAAGTCACAGCATTTTCCTGGCTGACTAGGTGCCTCACTGTCCTTTAGGAAGTTTCCCAAGGGGTCTGCACAGAGCGCTGGTGAAAGCTCAGTTGGCTAGCCCAGCATACATCACTTTAGACAGCAGCGTATCCTGGGGAGCTTAGTTTGACCTTGTGAATAACCTGCTTTCAAAACGCAATCATTTGGGATCAAAGCTTGTCTTTAAAAATGTGATCAATGAGCCGGGCGTTGGTGGCACATGCCTTTAATCCCAGCATTTGCGAAGCAGAGGCAGGCCCATCTCTGTGAGTTCGAGGCCAGCCTGGTCTATAGAAATATACAGAGAAACCCTGTCTTGGGGGAAAAAAAAAGTGACCTATGTAATAGATTTTAATATAGAACATGCTGGGATCTGTTTTGTTTTGTTTTGAGACAGGGTCTCACTATGTTGCTTGCCCCAGTTGATAGTGGAACCATAAGCTCCAGCAATCGATCCTCCTGCCTCAGCCTCCTGAGTAGATGGGGTTACAGGTATGTGGCATCCTATCCAGCTGGAATATTTTTTATTTTAATTTAATACTTAAAAATCCTTCTTAGGGTCATCTTAGTAACTAATTAGCTAATATACTTCTAGTTCAGTCACACCTAAAGCTTCAGATATGTGTATTTATGTTCTTTTGGGGATTCATGGGTCTTTTTTTTAATTTTATTTTATTAGTTCAAATTAGAAACAAGCTTGTTTCACATGTCAATCTCTTCTCCCTCTCCCTCTCCTCCCTCCACAACATCCCACCTGCCCCTAGCCATCCCCCCTCCACTCCCCAGGCAGGGTAAGGCCCTCAAAAGGGGCTCCCCAAAGTCTACCACATTATCCTGGGCCAGGCCTAGGCCCTTCATTCATGGGTCTTTTTTTTAAATTTAAAAAGTATTTAATTTTAAATTGTGTGTGGCTAAGCCAATGCAGAGAGGTCCAGATTGTTTTCGGGTGTCCTCTGGTTAGTAATTATCAGAACCAGTGCTTTATACAGTCAACAAGACAACCTCTCCTCAGCAAAGACCAGATATTTTTGATAGGGAAATCAGACTCATAAGAGGGGAGTAGTTATACTAAATACCTGTGGTTCTCAACCATCCTAACACTGCGACCCTTTGCTACAGTTCCTCATGGTGTGGTGATTCCCCCAACCATAAAAATTATTTTTGTTGCTGCTCCATAACTGCAATTTTGCTACTGTTGTGAATGGTAATGTAAATACCCGATAGGCAGGATATCTGATATTTGATCCCCAAAGGGGTTGAGACACACACGGCTTGGAAACTGCTCTTTCCCCTCCAAGGCTAAGAACAAAGAGGTAACTTTAAGAAGCCCTGAAGCAGAACCCCAGCCCGAGGCAGCTTCATCAGCATGCCTGAAAGAAACAGGAATCTCACAGGATTTCAGAGGTTGTTTTGAGAGCAGTTCTTGCAAAGCGTTCCTGTATAAAAGTTCAGGGTCAACCTTATTTTGTTCTCATACAGTGTCATGTTAAGACATTGGCCTCTTTGCTGAAGGTGTCTATCATGGCCAGTCTGCTCTCATACTGACCCAACCTGTTCTTAAACCCCACCCAATCATGACCTCAGGCACATGCCTCCCTTCTCTTTTTTGTCCTCGTTGGGTCAGGACACTCGAGGATGATCCATTCATCAGCTAGCTGGCAATCATTAGTGACTGATGTGGCTTGACACTGAAAAATAAGTGAGGGGAATCTAGGGGAATCTGGGGAATCTAGAATTGAAATGGAGAGAACTTGCCAATGGCCACTAACACAGCAACTGAGAAGTCATGCAGAGTGGAGTGGGGTCCATCTGGGAGCTGACCTTACAAAGAGGTGGCAACTGGCAGTGAGACATAGAGAGTGGAGAACAGAGAGGAAGTTTGGTGAGGGACCACTTGGGAGAGCAAGAGCTGAGCCCCCCACAGCTTTTCGCTTCTGCGAATCCCACATATGCTCATGTTCCTAGACCTGAATGGCTTAAGAGCTGGCCTGAGTAGGGCCTCGGTTCTGCTTCAGCAGAGATGCCACGTTCTCTATAAAGCAGTTCACGTAACCCTTGGAATTCAAAGATAGACCTTCTCCTGTCTGAGGAGTTATTTCTTTAACCTTTTCCTTCCAAGGCCCTCTTACCCTATGCTGTTGCTCTCTCATCCATGGGTCCAGAGCCTTTGTGGTCCATGGCGGTGCCTGGTGCCAGGGCTGCCCCTGTGACTTTGGCTTACAGTTTTCCTGGTCATCAATCCATTAGGACTGTGCTCTGCTTGGCTTCCTAATCACAGAGCTGCCTGCTGACTGACACACAGATTTGCTTCTTCCATAATCTGATATTCCCCACAGGGGCATCACTGTCAGTAAATGTCAGTGCAGGAAGGGGCTTGGTTGTCATTTTAGCAACAAAGAACCTGATTCCCAGAGAGACCACATAACTTACTCAAGGTTAGGCAAAGCTGAACAATGTGTCTGGCAACCTGCTTTTCTCCCTCCGAATACTTTGTGCCATTTTTGAGCTCAGGGTGATTGATTTGAAGTGTTTTCCTGACCTTGGAGGGCATTTTGCATCATGTGTATTTGAATTCAAACATTTATTTGTGTTTTTCCTTGGCAGATAGAAATGACTGTGGGAGCTCAGAAAGCTGAGGCAGGAGGATTGCTTGAGTCCAGGATTTTTGGCATCAGCCTGGGACGCACAAGAAGACCTTAAAACAAAACGGAAGTAATGTGACGTTATTCCACAGAACTTTGACTATGCTAACGGTAGAATGAAGCCACAAGTGTAGTATTTTGTTATTATCCCAATGCAGCCTCATTTTATAGGAGACTAGATGTTATAAATGAGGTCATAAATAAAAGAAAATGGCTTTTATTCTTTAGTTTTTTGAGATAGGGTCTTACTATGTAGCTCTGGCTGTCCTGGAACTCATTGTGTTGACAAGGCTCGCCTCAAATTCACAGAAATCTACCTGCCTCTACCTCTGCCTCCCAAGCTCTGGGATTAAAGGCATGTGGAACCATGGACATCTGTGTCATTAGAAAAGCATTTTTTTTTCCCTGTGGGTGTGACAGGGTTTCACTGTGCAGCCCTGTCCATCCTGGAACTCGCTCTGTAGATTAGCCTGGCCTTGAACACCTCCTGAGTGCTGGAATTAAAGGAGTGCCCCACCACTGCCTGGGAAAGATTTTATTTGAACAAAGCTGAGACACAGTAGAGGTTTGAAGGGAGAGGTGAATTTAGAATCTTACTGTGTACCATTTACAGAGAAACCTGTTAGGGTTTAATAAGTTAAATGCAAAACACATTAAGAAAAAAAAGCCTACACAGATTCTCAAAGAAAATATAAGTGAATGGCATAGTCTATAAGAAAATGATTGCAAGCTAAAAACAATGGGAACAATATGAAAGACAGGGGGATTGAAGGCATAAAATGTTTAAATGGTTATACTTTGGAAAATAATGTAAACCAAGTTAAAAGGCAAGATAAAAAAATCTTGGAGAAATAAAGACACACGATGAACCTTCTTTAAGAGTTCATACAGAGAGTTAGGAAGATGGCCTAGCTTGTAAAGTGCTTGCTGCATAGCCATGTGGGTATGGGTTCAAATCCCCGCTACCCACATAAAAAGCCAGGCGATGTGGCATGGGTTGGGAGACCAGGGCTGGGGAGGTGGAGACAAGCAGCTCACCGGAGCTCATTGGTCAGCTATTCCATCTAAAGTGGTGAGTTCAGCTTTAGTCAGAGGCCCCAGTCTCAAAAAGTAAGGTGGTGAGCGTGAGGGGAAGACCCCTGATGTCAATCTTAGATGGTTGCATACACAAGCACACACATGTACCCACACACCCTCACTCACATGTGTACACACCACATGAACAAATATACACATGAAAACACACAAGAGTTCAGATGATGTGACAAAGAAAACAAAAAGGGCCAATGAACAAAGGGAAGAAACATAGTATTCACAAATGGAAATGCAGAAGGCTATTAGTGATAATTCAAGCTTTATGAATGGCCATTTCCCACCTATTATGAAGGGAATAAAGTTATGTTTATTAATATTTTAACATTTAGTGTGTGTGTGTGTGTGTGTGTGTGTGTGTTCATATGCCGCAGGGCAAGTGTCGAGGTCAGAGGCCAAGTTGTGGGAGCTGGCTCTCTTCATCCACCAAGTGGGTTCTAGGGATCAAACTCAGGTCATTGGACATAGCAGCACCCACAGAGCCAGCTTTCTGTCCCCTTTGTTTATTTTTAAAAGGAATAATTGAAAGTTGCCACTCTTGTGGGGATTTGGGCCCTTTCACTTGCTGTTTGAGCAGAGAAGACCTGCCCTACTTTTCTGAACACAATGCTCTTGACCATATGCACTGAGAACCTTGAAGATGGCCAGAAGTTTGACTCACTTCTGGGAACTATACCTGTGATGTGTTTGTTAGATTTAGCAAATAAAAGACAAGGATCCCGGTTATTTTGAATCACATACACACAATGAATATGGTTCTTATTTTTTATTTTTTAGAGGCTAAATTGACTCCAGGCAATGTCTTTGGGAATACTTATGATAAGAAATTTTTCATTGTTTATCTGAAATTCAAATTTAGTTAGGCATTCTGTATTTTATCTGGCAGTGTTCACCTTTAAAATTTAGTGCTGGGTGTTTCTAGAGGTGGCTCAGTGGTTATGAGTGCTTGCTGCTCTTGCAGAAGGCCAGAGTTCAGTTCCCAGCACCCATGTTTGACAAGCCACAACTGTCTGTAACTCTAACTCCAGGGGATCTAGCACCTTTTCTGGCTTCTTCAGGTACCTACACATACATATTACACACATTAAAAAATAAACTTATAAATTAAGAAGGAATTTTAATGCTGGAAGGTATCTTATGCATCTACTTGACCCACAGAAGATGTTTCATAAATATTTGCTGAATAGTTACAGTGTAGGCTACTTACCTATAGACATAATTTAGATCACAGCAAAGACTTATGCACAAATCTTTGTGACAGTTTCTTTTCCTGTTTCTGAGATAGAGTCGTGCTCCATAACCCAGGCCAGTCTTGAACCCATCTTCCTCCTGCCTGAGCCTCTAAATGTGATGAGATTATAGGTTTGTTGTTAAAAGATAAAAAGAATTCCAGCCATTCAAGAGAACCATACAATGTTTTCAGACCACAAAATGGGGGTGTATGTCAACATCGAAAAAATAGCTGGGAAATCTTCAGACACTTGGGGATTAAATAGCAGGCTGTAAAAATGACCAGAGTCAAAAGAAAAATCCTGAGAGAAATTTTAAAGTATTCTGAACTAAATGAAAATGGAAATCAAACTTATCACACTTTGTGGGTTGAAACTGTTCCACATTCTAAGAGATATAACCAGGCAAAACTCATACAGGAAGTAATATACAAACTGATGGACTTGTAGTTATTTGGCAGATTAAATCAATCATTAATGATCTTTCAAAACAGAGGGGAAAACAGGTTCATATTGGCCCACTGATACATTTTACCAAATGTTTAAGGAAGAAATTATGGTAATTCTCTCCAGTAATCTTTAGGAGATAGGGGAGAAAGGGGGTAGTATTTTCCAAGTAATTCTATGAAGCCGATATCACCTAAAACCAGGCAATGATACAGGAAGAGGAATCTGATTATTTTCTAAAATATTCAGTGCAATTTTGTTAAACTAAACCCAACAGCATATAAAACTCATTACACATCACAATCCAGTGGGATTTCTCTCATCAATGCAAGGTTGTTCAACATTTGAAAATTAATCAATGGAATCTTTCACTTCAACAAGCTAGAAAAAAAAGTCATATGATCATATCAACAGATGACAAAGCATATTTGACAAAATCCAGCACTTGGACTGGGGATGTGTCTTAATTAGTAGAGTGTTTGCCTAGTATTCACAAAGCCTGGGGTTCCATCCAGAGCACCCATAAAAACAAGCCATGATGGAGCACTCCAGTAATCCAAGCACTTTCGAGGTGGGAGCAGGAGGATCAGAAGTTCAAGGTCATTTTTGACTGTGTAGCAAGTTTGAAATTCAGTCTGGGATATACAATAGCAACCAACCAACCAACCAACCAACCAACCAACCAACCAAGCAGTTAACAAGAAAATAGTCTAATGCTCTATTCTTGACTCCCCGT
Source organism: Cricetulus griseus (assembly GCF_003668045.3). Taxonomy (NCBI): domain Eukaryota; kingdom Metazoa; phylum Chordata; class Mammalia; order Rodentia; family Cricetidae; genus Cricetulus; species Cricetulus griseus. The sequence goes on from NC_048598.1 coordinate 123,661,007, forward strand.
TCCTCTCCCCCACCAAATCAGTAAATTAGGAATACAGGGATAATTCTTCAACTTACGAAGATATCTACAAAAAAACCATATAGCTAGCATCTTACTTACTCAACGCTTTCTGACCAAGAAAAAGAACAAAGTAAAGAATGCTCCAGCCCACTGCTTTTGAACATGGACTAGAAGTCATAGGAATGTAATAAGACAAAACACATGCAGATTGGGAAGGAAGGAATAGTTTTTGTTGGAGGTGACATGATAGTCCATGGAGAACTGACAAAGCGCTAGAAGTCACAAATGATTACAAGGTTACTACAAAATTATCAACTACCTTCTTATATACCAGCCATAAACAACAGCATTTGAAATTAACCTCATTAGCATGTGGCTGGCATGTGGAACACACATGTAGTAGGCATGATTATATGTATATATATACATATATATATATATATATATATATGGTCATTATTGGGGCTATATATGATCAGTGTCATCAGAATAATACACACACTCTGGTCATCTCTGCCATAAGCTCTGAAGAAGTATTCTGGTCACAGAAATGGAGGTAGGTGTGAGGAGTGATGTTTCTTTCTTTTTTTTTTTTTAAAGATTTTATTTATTATGTATACAACATTCTGCTTCCATGTATATCTGCACACCAGAAGAGGGCACCAAATCTCATAACGGATGGTTGTGAGCCACCATGTGGTTGCTGGGAATTGAACTCAGGACCTCTGGAAGAGCAGTCAGTGCTCTTAACCTCTGAGCCATCTCTCCAGCCCCGAGGAGTGGTGTTTCTATGTGTGCACGAAATTAGGAGGAGGAAGAGTCAGAAGCAACAGGAGGAGGGTAGAGAAAAAGACTCAACAGTGATGCAGAAGGTCCCATATCCTTTTCAAGGGTATATCCCCAGCTAACTAGCTGCCTTTCACTAACTACCACCTCTGCTTTTCTTTTTCCTATTCTAATCTTTCTCTCCCTCCTATCTATCTATCTATCTATCTATCTATCTATCTATCTATCTATCTATCTATCTATCTATCTATCTATCTATCTATCATGCTAGGGAAGCATTCTATCAACAGAACTACATTCCAGCCCTAGGCCCTACCTCTTAAACATTCTACCATCTCCCAATAATGCTATGGACTGGTGCCTTATACGGGTAAGTTGCTGTTTGCTTCTGAATGTGAGGTTGTCCCTCATCCCATTTTGAATCCAAGCATGTTTGTCTCAAAGTATCTTCCAACACCTTTATCTCAGGGTGGGCTGCCCTTTCTAACTCTGTGACAAGGAGGGAGGAGAACATCAAAGTGGGCCAAGACTAGAAATACTGTGTCCTCAGAAGCAGCTAGAAGGTACATCACTTCCAACAGAGGTTTCTATTGTTTATTCCATGCTATAAAAATGCCAGCAGTGTGGGAGGCAGGAAGTTCATCCATGGAGAGAAAGCCCAATTGAGAACTACAGTTGACTGCCTCAACCTCCCCAATCAGTTTCTGTTGGATGCTGTGAGTGTCTGACTTGATTTGATGATATTACCTCTATCTGTTGCTATTTGTTTTTCAACAGGAAGCCTTTCCTGATGGCCATTGCTGTAGCCAGGGATCTCATTATCATGAACATATATATGTGTTTTTGGTTTTTGTCATTGTTTTTTTTGTTGTTGTTTTTGAGAAAGGATTTCACTGTATAGCCCTGGCTGTCCTGGAACTGATCTGTAGACCAGTCTGGCCTCAAACTCACAGAGATCCACCTGGTTTTGCCTCTCAAGTGCTGGGATTAAAAGCTTGGGCCACCACCACCTGGCAGCTTGCTATATTCTTAATAGACTCACGCATTCAAAACCTAAAGTGTGGGTATTACAGACAATTCTCTGGACAGCACAGGGCAGCTAAGGACCAAGCCTTCATCAACCCAGCACTCACTGCACGTGGCTGTGGTCATGTGAATCTTCCCAATGGAACATCTATCTCATGAAACCTTCCTGTGAGATCCAGGAATTCCATGCTAGATGCATGCCAGTTCCCAGGTGACCCCTCCTCCTCAAGCTGAAGAAGGAAGAGCCCCCTTTTCTCAGGGTCCCTGAACTATTGCTTCAGCCTCATTCCACATTCACTTTAGGTGATGGAGAAAAACAAAATGTCTACCATGCCATGTCCCTGAGGCTTGAGGGTCTGGTATGCTGTCTAGCCTCACTGGCTGAATGCAGACATCTCACTCACCTGTGCATTCCTGGGCTTTTCGGAGCCCCTGGGAAGCTCTGTCCTGTACCTATTGCTAAATTAACCTTTCTTCAATGGATCTGGTTGTGCGGATACCTTCCCCTGCCCTAACCCTTCCATGGCTGCTGTTTACCTACAGACTCAAAGACATGCTTTAGAGAGAGACATGAGGCCCGGGGCTCCAACCTTCTACCTCCTACTCTCTTACACATTCCTGCACCTGTGTACTCTGGCTAGACTCCCCCCAAAGCATCCTGCTTTCTCTTCTTATTTTTTCTCTCCTTTCCTGCTACTGTCCTTTAAGGTCCATCCAAATTCATCCTTTACTAAAACAGACTTTCCAAGTTCTCTGACCCCACAGAGTGACCCTCTCTGCTCACAGCCTCACATCTGCCGGCTTTACAGGCCTATCAATTGTTGCCTTGCACCATCCATGCTTGCTCAGGCCTCCTCTTCTCGAACCGGACTGTTGGCTGAGTGTAAGCCTGGTCCTTAAATATTCCTTACTATGCCAGGCATATTCTGGATATAAAGTGGGTGCTGGCTCCCCTCCTCCACTGCCTAGCAGTCGTCAATCTTTCTTTCTTGAGTGTGAGGCCAGGGGAATGCAGCGTGTTTGCCACCAGCTCATCCATTCCCTCCCCAGCACACCCAGAGGGCTAACTGTGTGACCTTTTCCATCTGTGGATCTCCCTCTCCCTTGTTCTCTCTCTCTTTCATTTTTCTCTTCAAATGCATGATCTTGGAGCTTGTTCCGAAGCCTGGCCTGGCTGGGAAGAAGGCTGCTCAGTTATATTTAGGCTAGCAGAGACATCAATTTTAGGCTCTTTAAAAATAAAGTCCAGTTTCATCTGGATCCTCGAGTACATTCCCACTCACTCCTTGCAAGAAGCTCATCTGCCTCCTGCATACAGGAGTGTCTCAAGTACAGACCCTTCACGTGGCCCACACATGCGTGAGCATGCGGGCTAGGGATGTCAGCTAGCAGTTGCCCCCCCTTCCCAAATTCAAAGGTCTTTTCTCCTATGCCCAGGTCTTCCTTCACCAGTTTGTTCTCTCCTTTCGGTTCCAGATGGCTTTGTGACTTCTCTGAGGCCTTTCTCTCTCCAGTAGCCAGAATCCGACCTGTTACCAGAGAAGGTATTGCCTCCTCCAGTTTCTGTTCCCTGTACTCCTCATTCCTACACTCCAGGGTCAGAAGCAAACAAGACAAAGGTCAAAAGCTTGAAGCAGACTGTGGGACTTTCAACTGGCCTAGAATGTGACGTGTGGCTTTGAATGCATGCTCCCAGTGGGTGGCCTGTGTGTGCAGGTGTGAGACATACTGAGGATGGATGAGAAGAGGCACGTGTGAATGCCAGGGTGACCCTTCCTCCTTCCTCTCTTGGCCCTGCAGCCCTGGTTCTTTTCCGTCCCCACTGATGAAACACTTCTTTATGTCTTAGTCACATCCTGTCTTGACTACCACAATTGTCTCCTTGCTGGGCCCACATGTCTCTCGTCACCAATGGGATCCAAATGTTGCTGACAAAATAATCTTGCTGCCTTTTGTGCTGCAATCACATTCCTCAAAATTCTTCTCTCTTCCCCTTACTAGGGGAATCACACACAGTCCACCGTGTCTCATCACAGTCCACAGTCCACCAGACTCCCCCACCCCCTACACACGCGCGCGCACGCGCGCGCACACACACACACACACACACACACACACACATACACACACACACACACACACACACACACACACGCGCGCGAGCTTTCTGCATGCCTTTTCTCTCACCCGCTTGCTGTTTTGACATCACAGGCCAGCCTTTCAGGATGCTGGCACCATCCGCAGTGTTGTTTCTTCAGTCAGCAAATGCACACTCCTGGGCACTGGAGAGGCAGCAAGAACCAAAGCTGAGGGCAGCCATCAACACAAACAAAATGATAGCATCAAGAATCAGAAAGACTTGGAAGAAAAAGGAAGCAGAGAGGGGCTAGCAAGCAACTCTTCTGTGGGTAATCTGGGAAGGTCTCAATAAGGCCTGGGATCTTCTCTCTGCTTTTCTTCACCTTGGGGCTCAGGGCTGGCACCTGACAGAGGGCTCTGTCCTCTTTTTCTCTTCGTTTCTTTTGTTTGTGTCTAGACCGTAAGGTCAGGGAGGCAGTGGCCCAGCTCTGCTTCAACCGGAGAACCCATTATATTCTCAACTCACTGAAGACTCCCTAGGGTTGGAAGAAATGAAGTGCACACACACCTTCCCTATTTTCACTTCCTACCCTGAACACCAGTGGTCATTTAAATGTGATTAAATATGGTTGACTGGTGGGTACTCTCTGCCTGACTGTCCCATCAACATCCCGTGTCTCCCGTCTTCTAAATTTGAGAGCATCTACAGGTAGTGGTGACCCAAAGCTGACACCATCTACTCACCTAGGTCCTCCTCTTTTCCTACAAAGGGCAGCAGGACCTATACCATAGATTCTTAGTGGTAATGGATAGCATTGTTATTTTCAAACAAGATAGAAAAAAAAGCACACAGTGATATCCAGCTTCAGTGAATAATTATATTAGCAGGTGAAATAACTAACTTGAAATCGGTAGTAATAAAGGCTGTTACCTTTAAAAGCCGATGTTGTATGTGTGTGCTTTCCTTCTAAGAGGAGAGAGGATGGGAGGGGAGCAAGACGTGGGCAGGGGTAAGTTTAGGCTGAGGATAAAACATGAGTGGCTCATCTCCGCACAGGAGCTCTCTCTGGCAGCCAGCTGCCCACCCAGGGTCCTTTCTCCAGGTGTCTTAGTGTGGTCTAGCACAGACCTGCCCTGCTCAGTGCAATAATTGTTACCCATATGAGTTGATAGGCACAGTATGTAAGTGAATCATACAGGAGTATACAAAAAGTAGATATAAACTATTTTGCAATTCTTAAAAATTTCAGTTGCACGTTGAAATGGTATTTTGAGGTCAAAGAAAGTATATTATTAATTATAGTAAATATATGATAGATATAAAATTTAATTACAAAAAGTATTATTGTAAAGAGATTTTTATGTATTGTGTGTGTGTTCACGTGAGTGCACATATGTAGAAGCCAGAAGTTGACTTTTGGTGTCTTCTTCAGTTGCTCTCCATGTAATATTTTTTGAGTTAAAGACGTATAAGGGCTCAGTGGTTAACAGCCCTGACTGCTCTTCCAGGGGACCTGAGTTCAATTCCCAGTACCTACATGGTGGCTCACAACCAGCTGTAACTGCAGGAAAACTATCTATATACATAGAAACAAAAATTAAAAAAACAAACAAACCGAACAAACAACAAAACATGAGTGTGTGTGTGTTTGTGTGTGTGTGTGTGTGTGTGTGTGTGTGTGTGTGTGTGTGTATTTGTGTAGGCATGTAGGTGCTCTTGGAGGCCAGAAGAGATCACTGTATCTTCTGGCCATTTGAGCTGGAAAAAAACCAACCAAACAAAAAAAACTGTAACAATCTCTCCAGCACCTTGACTTTATTTTTTGAGTCAGGGTCTCCATTGAACCTGGAGCTCACCGATTGGATTAGATGGGCTGACTAGCGAGTTCTAGCACTCCTCCAGTCTCTGCCTCCAACAGCCCTTGGATTATAGATAATCTGTGCCATGTGTGGCTTCAGGTGGGTTTGGAAAATCCAGACTCAGATCCTTATTCTAAGCACTGACCATGAACCATCTTCCCAATCCTTAAGATGAATTCTTAAAATTAATTTTACCTGTTTTTATTTATTTTTCCTTCTCACTGGCACAAGTGGAAAATTTTAAGTTACATGTGCAGATTACCTATAGTGTTTGCTTGCTTTGCATTTTTATCGGTAGCTGCCAGTCCAGTATCAGAACTCTGCTTTAGAAACAGTGGTGTGAAGCAGTTACACTATGTGCTGTCCAGAACTCCCTCTCCTGCGTAAAGCAGGAAAAAGCAGAGCTTCCTAGGAGAAGTAAAGGCTGTTGGGGTGGAGGGGGGAGTGGGGAGGTGGAGGGATGCAGAGGGTGGGGATACAGGAGGAGCTGCATCCATTAGCTAGCCTTGTTCTGCTCAACTATGATTGGATCAGATCGGCCATTCATCTGAAATTGCAGGGAGGCCCTCATTCAATCACCCTAAGTGGAATCTGATCTTTATCTTGGGATAAACATTCCAAATGGAAGGTGAGTGCTAGGAGATAAGGGAGATAAGGAAACCATATGGCCCTGTCACCGAAGGCTCCCCGGGGCTTATTCCTGTAAGGATTAATGAGTCTGAAGGGGATCCTCACAAAGTCCTGTCTCTTGAGAAGGCAGAGGCACCCAGCCCCCCTGTGGGGATGTGAACTGTCCATAGACAGAGGACTAGAACTCAGACCCTGCTACTCCAGCTCTCTGATCTCAGATGGGGCCTCTGCCTGCTCTGTCCATCTCCCTACATTTCAAAAAGTTCAGTATTACCAATATCTGTACTGAGTGACCCAAGCCTGGATCCCCACCTTGCTCTAGTTACTCCCTTCTGCCCACCTGCACCTCTGTTTGTGGCTCTGACTAGTGGTGTTTGCCAGAATGATATGGTGGGGGCATTTTTCAGGTTGAGGCTTTTCTTTGGGGTCTGTTAGGACCTGGAGACACATGGCAGCCTGAAATCCCAGGCATGGGGGAAGGAGGGTAATATGAACTCCCAAGGGAAAGGGATCTGGTGTGTGTGTGTGGAGGGGGGTGGGGGGTAGAAGGCTGGCTTTCAAACATGTTCTCTTTTCTGGGGTATCACCATCCTGCACAGATGTTCTGACCCACAGTGGACATCTAGGTACACAGGGGCAGCCTCTGTCTGGGCTCATGGTAACCAATGGTAAAAGGAAGAACGGCCTATGGAGATTGAGGGCCTACTTTATCTCAGTGCTCTACTTTGATTATCTCAAGTCCCCATAGTTCTACAGAGGAAATAAAACTTTACCAAGAAGGAAACTGAGGCTCAGGGAGGCTAATGAAGTTCCTGGAGTCTACATACCCAGACACTACCAGCCCCAAGTTAATGTGGACAGTTGTGCCTGGCTGCCAAGCAAACCAGTCTGAGCTGGGCCTCACACTTTACTTTCTGAACAACCCAAGCCCACAAATGTCCAAACAGCCCTGGCCAGGAAGAGGCCACTTCCTGGACCCCGAGTTCTAACAGATGGCAGGGGGATGTGGGGATAACTGAGGAGGGAGTTTAGGACCCCAGAATTCCAGCCCTGGGCTTCCCTGCTTCAGGCTTGCTCTGGCCCATGGTCTTGGTTTCAGGCTTCTCTGTGCTCTGAGCACATCTAAACATTTGGAGAAAAACAAGAAAGTGAACAACAGGCGCTTGTGGGCTAGAGAACAGGGCCGGCTTCCCCCTGGGATTCCAGGGCTGCTCATAAGCTGCCCCAGCTGCACTCTCACGGTTGGGATGTCACTGGGGCCTGGCTGAATTACAGCCTTGTCCTCCATGGGGCCAGCTACTGACTCCTTTCATACCCAGGGAATGCAAATGTTGGTAGGGTGAGCTGGGGCTGTGCAGAGGGGAAGGCATGTTTTCCTGCCTGGGAAATCAGAAAGAAAAAAAAAAGACACATACATCCGAGAGTTGGCGTGGTAGCTCTGCAGGCCACCTCCTGACAGACATGTCCTGACCAGAGATGTTTGCCCCACTGGAAAAGAATCAGCTTTCTATCAAGTGCATTCTGGGCACAGCCCCAGGGAGCTCAGAGTCCGCTGGGCCTGGAGAACAGAAGTGGCTAATGTGTGCCAGAGCAGTTTCGCCAGGAGGTGGTAGCAAATGTACCCCATTGGTAATGACACTAAGGCGGGAGGTGACACTAAGGTGGGAGGTGGCCCAAAAGTGGCTCCTCTGAGGGGCTTCTCTCAGGCTTCCTTAGACTGTTGCTAACCACCGTCAGCCCAGGGTAGAAGGGACAGAGCATGTAGTCAAAGTTTCATCAGGATTGGACCAGAGGAAACCAAAACAAAACTCAGACCCCTCCTCATTCGGGGCTAACCCATGTGACACCATCAATACCAGTAGGGCTAAGTGTCCTTGTCAAGAGCTTTTGGCCTCTGTTCCCAGGACAGGGGGCAGCTTTGAGCAGTGTCCTGTCTGGGTGGCATCCCTGGAACAGGCCCTAATGTTTTTGAAGTGGCTGCTCAGACATCACATCATACCCTCAGGAGGGTGAACAGTCCTTATGCTCACTCGACCGCCCTCCCTGAGCAACGCTTGGATCTGAGAGCACTTCTGGGCTGTTTGTGCCTGAGGAGAGTGGAGAGGAATTTAGCATGAAGTCCGTGGTTGGAGGACAGTGGATGTACTTACCAAAAGAGGTGGTGGAGGACCATCGGGGGATGTGAGGAACGGCGTTGTAAGAGCTGGGACTGGAGAGATTAGAGTGGGCAAGAAGATTCCCGGGAAGGATGTGGGTGACAAAGTGGGAGTCAGAAGAAACGGGTTGACTTCTGGAGAGTAAAGGCAAGGATTTAGCAACTAAGAACATCGAAATGGTTGTTAGGGCCCACTAGATCAGTGGCTCACAATCTGTGAGTCTTGGCCCCTTTGATGGTCAAAAGGCCCTTTCACAGAGGCCACCTAAGGCGATCGGAAAACACAGATATTTACATTACAATTCATAACAATAGCAAAATTACAGTGAGGAAGTAGCAACGAAAGTAATTTTATGGTGTGTGTGTGTGTGTGGGGTGGTCACCACAACATGAGAAACTGTATTAAAGGGTCGCAGTGTTAGGAAGGTTGAGAACCACTGCACTAGATAAACAGTGCTAAAGGGATATTCTGGGAAGCCTTCCTTTCCTATCTGCTCTGTTCCACTTAGGGCATGCCTACAGACATTATTGAAGGTGAGTAGGGAGTCTTACCTTCTATGTTCTTACAGGCAAGGTAGTGATGGCTATGTGGTGTGGAAAGATTAGCGAGAGGGACCTGGGAGCATACAGTGTTCAGGTGGAAACTGGATGAGGGGAGCCAAAAGCCTGAGCTGAGCCTTTAAGAGCTGGCCATGATTAGTCAGGAAGGTGGTCAGTTAGCCCAGGCAGAGGGAACACAGCAGGCAAAACCTGCTGAGACATGAAGTTGCTGGTGCCCAAAGAGGAAGGTGCATCCAATAATTCTGGAGACAGAATCTTCTTTTTTATTCTAATTTTCATGCGTGTTAGGGTTTTGATTGCAGTATATATGTGCACTGCATGAGAGCCTGTGGAGATCAGGAAGATTCTTTGGAATGGGAGTTATGGATGGCTGTGAGCTGCCATGGGGCCGCTGGGAACCCAACCCTGTCTTCTGCAGGAACAGCAGTGCTCTGAACTACTGAGCCATTGCTCCATCAGCAAGACAAGAGTTTGCTTATGTAGCCCAGGCAGACCTCACACTCTCATTCCCCTCCCTCTGCCTCCAGAGTGCTGAGATTGGCGGAGTGCAATCCCACACCTGGCTCTTATTCTTTGCTTTTGTCTCATGATTTTCTATTTGTTAGGCTCATGGGACTGTGAAAACGTCATAGTTTCTGTGCTTCTCTTGAACTAAGTTCCATTCCTCCCAAAACATTAACGTGAGGCTTTGTCCCTTGCAATGTTGCTGGGCTGAGTCCCACAGAGGCTGTGTCTCTAGGCTCCTTGCTTGTCTCATACTCAATGAAAGTCCACTCATCTAACACTCAGGAGGCAAGCAAGCAGCTAGCATGCATGTTTGAAGGGGACACTCTGCTCCTAGGAAGTAAAACATTACCACTGCATTTCTCGAATCACAGTCTCCTGGTATCTTTTCCACTAAGTCTCCCAAAAACTTCTATTAAATCAACACAGCCTTTGAATTGAGTGCATACAGTAAATGCCTAATTTTACTCGCCTTTGAGACACAACCTTTGACTGTATGTCCACAATTTCATGTGGGCTTTCCAAGTGTATTCTTTCTCCACACAATTGAACACACAGTTGTCTGGCTTAAATCAAGTGAACATCTGAGTTAGGCTAAATATTCTCCACTTTTGGCGTGCCTAATGACTTCCATCTTTGTTTAAATTACATTAGGTTTGTGAGACCTGCCCTCCTTATCACTAACATCAGCACTTCAATGTTTCATTTCCACTCATTCTTATAAAAGAGTTAAGGTCAAATGCAAGAAAGTATTCACATACTTGCACAACCATCACTGAACAGTTAACAGGTGATGCTGCAAAAATGGAACTGTTGTCTGGCAGGAGCCAATACTGTGTGTGCCTCAAGCCCTTGTTAAGCGGCCAACCTGGGACAGCCTAAAACCAAGGGTTGGCTCAAGAGCTTGGATGGTGTAGTCAAGGGAAAATATATATTATTGCCAGAGTCAAAAGTTGAAGCCAAAGGAGACCTAGAATGATCTCATTCTATGAAGCTCAACAGGTGTAAATCCTGGCACCTACTTGAGCAAACGCTGCCATGCAATGAAGGTGTAGATGAAGGTTGCTATTCAAGCTGAGTGCCCCATAGTCATGGTGGGGCATGAAACCTTCCAGCATTCCTGAATTTGGGGATGTGTGAAAACAGAGGATCCTAGGACCCACCATCCTGCTATGCAACTGGAGGGACTGTACATGCTCATCTGGGGAGGTCAGTCAAGTGGTCAGTTTCCCTAAAGCACAGTGGCTCCAGGCTGCTCTATTCACAGAGTGACAGGGGAGGGGAGCAAGTTGCTATCATCTCCAGAGATAGGGGGCTTAGGGCCAACCAAGTGGTGAAAGGACACTTAGTATTCCTTGAAGACATTCTTCAGGTGACCAACAAGTGCCTGGAAACAGATACCCAGGAACCCTCGGCCACTTAGCAATCCAAGCAGGGACTGTACAGTGTGGTCCTTGTAAACTGTAGTTCTAGAACAAATACTGAGACCCTTTCTCCTCAGAGGTCCCCGATTACCAAGACCCTTTCATCAAAGCTTTACTCTTGAGACAGAATTTCCTTACATGGGAAGTGTGAGGAAGTGACAGGTTAGCATGTTAGAGGGACAGAACTCTGTCACTGGGCAGAAGGCTACACCTCCAGGCTGCCTCTGTGTCTTTCTGAGTGACAAAGCACAAGTTCTCTCTTTGTCAAAAGAGGGTTGATCTCTGACAGATCATCTCTATATTCAGGTATTGATTGGAATATTGGCAAAACATGACAATATGTGACATGGGCAAGACAAAATATGATAAAACACTATCTAACAAGATACTTTTATGTTCTTCCCAGTTGGAAAATTTATTTTTTTAATCATTTCTTTCTGTGTACATTATGTGTGGCGGTGTGTTATTCAGCCAATGTGCGGAGGCCCGAGTTTGAAATTAGAAGTCAGTTGCTCTCCACCACATTTTGTGAACAGTGACTCTCACTGAACCTGCAGCTCACCTATTCTGCTAGATCGGTGAGGTGTAAAAGCCCACCTCTGTCTTGGCTTCCACAGCACCTGGATTCCAGACACCCACCTCACTCTGTATAAACTCAGGTCCTCTTGCTAGGATAGCAAGCACTTTACCGACTGCAGCCTCTCTCAGCCTCCAGAGAATTGTAAGTTTGACCCCGGAGTTTATGGGAAATGATGAAAGGGAGGATTGGGGCTCCCATTCATGACTAAAATGAGGACAGCAAAACCAGCGAACTATTTTCGAGATCAAATAGTCCCGAGCCACACCTTCTTCCTTCACTTGCAAGGGAAGTGATGCAGACATTATTCACAAGGTGGGAGATAAAAACTGTCTTTTAATTAAATTTAAGAGCAAAACTACTTTTTTTTTTTTCCAGATTCTCAAAGGTCCACATTTTGAGTTTGAGTTTACAAGACCTAGTTTGGAAGGCAGTTTTTCCTTGACCTTAAAATAAGACGCTGGGGTAGACAGGTGGGGTTTGTGATGCCTGTTTAGCAAGCCTCCCTAGAGACAACTTCACCCTCAGCTGCAGGAAACCGAACACCTGAGCTGGGAAGGAACTACCTGCAGTTCACAGTGCAGGCCAGCCAGACCGGGCAACTCCGTGCCCAGCTGAAAGCCCACTTTTGTTTGACTTACATCCCAATCGCCCCTATCTCTCCAGAGGGAGAGGCTGTACCATGGAAGGTGTGGTTTTCCTCAAGGGGCTACAGTGGGCCTATGGCTGCAGGCAGTCAGCTCTGGCCTCTTGAGCCTTGGAGCTTGAGGGAGGAAGGACCGCCTCCCCTCCACCGCCCTCCCCCACCCCCATTGGGGTTGGTTTGCACTGGAATGCCACGCTTTTCAAAGTGTCCGAGTGATAAGCACTTTCTAAAAATGTACAGCGATGGTCAGATAAGAAACCAAGCGTGGGGCTTTGTGGGTCAACGCCTCCAGCTCTGCTGGTACTGCCCGCCTCTGTCCCCACTGCAAACTTCCGCATCTCCTTATAGGATCTGCTCCCTGCCAGGGCCCTCATTTTCCAACTTTTACTTCTGGAATTAGAAAAAAAAAAGAAAATAAGATCCCATCTCCCCGGGCCTCCATCCTCAGCTCCCACCGCCTAAACGCAGGTGACCCTAATGGCTGGGGTGACTCGGGCCACGCGGGGCGTCCCCAACCCCACCTCCTCCAGCCCCCTCGCGCCTCGCTCGGCCCCACAAAGCACCCTTGTACCGGGCCTGCAGCCAGGCCGGGGGATTTGGCACAGGGATGGGGCAATATTCGTCAGATATTTAAAACAGAGCCGAGAGAACAAAGCAGGCCTTTGTGCGGCGCGGCGGCGGGAGCCGGGAGCCCGGAGCAGCGGGGCCGCGCACCGAGCTTGGCTGGGGCATGGGCGCATGCGTGGCCGGTTCTCCCGCGTTCCTCGCGCGCTCCCCGCGGCGGGCTGCGAGAGAGGCTGTCTTTCATATGCCCGCCACAACATGTTTAATTGAAAAAAAAGAAAAGAAAGAAACAATCATTTTCCATGTTTCTGTAGGAAGTATAGGTCATTAAAATAAAATGATAGACCAATTGGGAACTCAGGTTTTAAATGACCCGGACTAATAGGACGCTTGGGTCATGTAAAAAACCAAAGCATTTGGAAAAGACGTCTTCTTTGGATGCTAGAAGTGAAATCTTTTTGAGGGAACGGGACCCTTTTGTCTTGTTTATGCTTTTGGTTTCCTGTTTATTGTCACTTGGGATTTGGGAGCGATTATGGTTATTGTCAAGACATTGGCTTTTGTTTGGGGACTGTGGGCTGGCCAGTGTTTATTTATTTATTTTAAAAGGCAAATACAAGTGGAGTTTTCATGGAACAAAGATGAGATTTTGTCAGGAACTAAGGAATTCTCGAGGGAGGGGCGTGGTAAATAAATTTTGTTGTTACTGAAGAAGGTTGAAGAACTCTCTTGAGTAGGGTGGATTAAAAGTGACTTTGTGGGAGAAATATGATGTGCAAAGTACCCTGTTCTGCTTTGCAATAACGAAGATTGTCTCAATATGCAATGGAAAAACAGGCAGAAGCAGGAGGAATGAGATATTCTGCTTGACTTATCCAGAGGAGTGGGGAAGGTAGTCTCAAACATCCAGACGGCTCTACAGCCTTCCAAACAAGGCTCAGGGACCAAAGTCCAGTGAGGTTAACTGGACAGCCCTTACAGGGCAAGCCTGGGGGAGTAGAATGAGTGTTGTGCTCTGCCCACCCTGCTCTGCCTGTGTGCATACCCGAGGAATTTATGGTTTGCCTTTCCCTTCATAGCTCAATTGCCAGGTGGGCTGGTCACAAGAAAGTGAAGAGATATTTTCCCGTCTCTGGGCACTGCACAGAAAGCTTTGTGTATGCTAAGTGTCCACTCTGCTGCTGGGCTGCAGCCCCAGCAAAGGGATTTTTTATGTGAGATCGCCCTGGCAAGAAGCTCTTTTACCATCCTTGACTTCCAGATCTCCAGGGCAACTACTGTTAGGACGTCATCGGCAACAGATCATGACCCTTAAAGGCCACACTTCAGCAAGGGCAGATAAACAATTTCACAGTGATGGTCACGTAGCAGGCTCATTCTTAAATGTGGGCTGGTTAGTAAGGATGATGTAAGTGGTTTTTTTCTGCTCTCTTCCACATTCTGGCTCCAGAACCCTGGGTCCAGACGTAGTCTAGGAAAATGCCTTGCGATGTGAGGTAAGGGAGCAGTGGGGTGGGACTTGAGACAAGTCCCTTCTTTTAGACACAAGCAAGGGCACAGTCTTGACTTCCCCATACTGAGTCCCAAATTAAGCCCCAAACATACCCCAAATTGAGCCTGTGGCTTCTTTCTGTTTCTCCTTCTCACTCAGTCTGTCCCACTCCCTCTTCCTTCCCTTAGGCCATTTTGTCTTTATATAAAGGCAGTTGTAGAGAGACCCCAAGGCAGCCTCGTGTCCTCTCTCTTCTCATTGAACCTGGGTGAGCCATGGTGATATGTTTGACCAAAATTCTAGACCTTCTAAAACTTGGATCCAGTCGTGCAGAATGAGTGACAGCTCTTCAGGGCATCTGCCTCATAGACCTTTCTGATGGCTCTAGCCTTAGCAGCCATTGGACTTCTATGGCAAGTGATGCTCTATAAATGGCTAGCTAAGCTGAGTCAACCTAATAATTATGGAAGTTAATGAGTCTGGGCCAGTGTGTTATATAGTGATGGATAACCGAACAGGAAACAATCAAAAGAGAGGATCTTCCAAGGTCGCAGGCATTATGAAGAACTGATTCCATAGCCTCCTTGCCCTTGTGTTCTCCACCATCACCCTTCTTTTTGGAACTATGCCTGGCACCCAGCCCCATGAAAACCCCACATGCTCACTTGTTGTTCCATGTACATTGGTTTCAACACAAATACTAGAGTGCAGAGTCTTGCCTTGCTTGGTTCCTTCCCTCCTCAGTGTCCCCCTCAGTGGGGGTCAGCATGGAGATTATCAATGTTTGGCTTTCAATCTGAAAGGTCTGATACCTGCTGTTACATGGTCTCTTCTTAGGCTCCCCCAGGAGTCAGCCATACCATGAACCTCAGTCTGTGAGGTTTGTATACTTTCATATTACTCATGGAAAGAGACCTGGGCCAGGGGGCAGTGCTAATCTGTTCAGATTTGTCACCAATAAAGTCACCTCAGGGACATTTTTTTTTTTAAAGCCAAAACTGGGTGGGTGGGAGAAAACCCCATGTGGGTGTGAGTTCCAGCATACACTCATGAACCTTCCAGAGCTAGCTGAAAACATACCCTGTGAAGGAGCCTTCCATATATCTGGGCTCTCCTTTGACTGCCCATTTATGGGAGTGAATAGTAGACTATGTTGGGGTGAACAGTGAGGATACAGGTCAACCTAGTTAGAAGCCATTGCCCACTCAGGAGCCCTGTGATCCCGGGGCATGCTCAGAGTTTAGGAGAGGGGAAAAAAGGACCATGGGCAGCTCAGGAAGGGTTCCTTTAGTCCTCCGGCAATCACTCTTTGCTGAGCCAGACTTGACTGCAACACTGGAAGACATGGTGAGGAATGAGGCAGACAACGATCCTGCTTTTGGGCAAAACACGTGGTGTCTGGCACATCTGTCATTACACAGGCAGAGCTTGGCTGACAGCAGGATGGGAGGAATTGTGGCGTACCCTCATTACATCATCTTTTGACTTCAGTAAAGACCTGGAATAGAAGTTCCTATGCTGTGCAGTGAGACTGAGTGTGGGCACTAGTGTCGAATTGTATGGATCTAACCCCATCACTATTGGCTGTGTGACCTTGGACATACTATTCTATCTCTGTAGGTCTCTGGTTTCTTGTCTCTAGTCAAATAGCACTTCACTCGGGGTGGGAGCGGGATTCCACAGGATCTTGCTGCCCAGCTCTTGCTTCACCTGGTATGGAAGGTGCTTAAGAACTACCCAGGTTTCCCACAAGGCATAGAAGACTCGTGTCTGCCATGTTTTGACAACACAACAGCTCATGCTTAGAAAAAAATAAGAGACAATGGAGGAAGTGGAGGGCAGGGAGTTTAGGTTAGGGGGCCCTAGAACCTCAGTAAGGGTCCAGTTCTGCCTTAATCCTACCTCAAGCCCCAGCCTGTGACCGTCTGAGAGGTCTCAGGAGAGCTGTGATTGGCAGCTCGGCTTCCATCTTTCCTCTAGGTTTTCCATAGTCATAGTTCTTCTTTGACCTGAGTAAGACTGGGATGATGGGGAGACAACACCATGCCAGGGACAGAGGAAGCAGGGGCCCACCCACGGATTTTCATTGTCTTTGCCAAATAGCCTCCGATGTGAAGCCATGCACATGGTGCAAACATTTCTGTCTGCACAGGAAAGCATGAGCTAGAACCTCAGCTCCTTTCCAAGCAAACACATCCACATCACACCAGCATCCAGATGGCGCCGAGAGCTGCTCACTCTGGGATGGAATTTATTCTCTGCCGAGGTGCTTGGATCTCTAAGGGGAGAGTCATTTTCTTGAGAAAGTGTTCCCTGCACCTCATCTTCCAGCGGCCCATTTCCTGCTCCACAGGCTCCAGGTAAATGAAGCCCCAGCACCAGGTCTGGGCTGGATTCCAAACCCCTGGTGTTCCCAACCCAGAAGAGGCATGCCTGTTGTAAATCTTGCTTCTCCTTAAAGTGGTTCAACAGAAGGAAGACATTGGATTCTTCCTTAGTACACCTCAGCCATTTGCTTTTCACTGTCAGCTAACACTGGGACCCCAAAGTAAAACACAGAGCCGCACTGGTCCAACTGATTTAGCCACCACATTCTATCACCTTCCGAGAAGTCTGCCTTTTTAGCATATCTGATCACCTGAGGAACAGCTGGTTAGAATGTGTAGGGAAGGGTGTCTTATTTTCCTCTCCAGATGTAATTCTTTGGACTCTCCACCCAGGGTCACTACATGCTCAAATGGCATCGGTGTTTAAATTTATCAAAGGCACCCCTTCTGTGTGGACACAGCCAAGTCAGGACACGGCCTTCCTAGATGAACTTCTGCCCCCATCTGCTCTCTGTGTAAACACAGCCAGTATGGCCATACATGACTTGCCTCCGTCATACCACTTGCTCTTTCTTCTCTTCTTGGGAAAGTACTGGAGAGGGAGCAGGCAGAGGAAGAAGCCTTTTCGGACATTTGACACAGGTTTCTGGAGGCCTAAGACCCACACCTTAATGTGGGCATGTTTTGAGGTCTGGGAGAATTTGGAAACATTTTATGGCAAGGCTCAATTTTCCTGGGACAGAAGGCCAGCTTTTTGAAGTTTATTAAGGTAATCTCAGGGGATGAAACAGCTGGTCAGTCTGCCATAATCCTGCCTAGAGACTTGGCAGCAAACACCTTTGGATTTGCTCATTTGGGTGCTTTCAGGGAATTCCCAAGAACTGTCACCCTCTTTTGAGAAAAAGGGGTTATGTTCATGGTGCTGTTCTCCACTCCTCCTGAGGAGCCAGCCTGTGGTTAGGACATCTGGGCCCAGGGAGTTTGAACACATCTCTGCTTTCAGGTCTAAATCCAGTCACCTGTCAAGAGGCTCGTTTTGCCTGCTTTGATGAATCCATTTACAGAGTTCTTCATGGTGTGGTCTGGCAGCCATGGGGGCAAGCCGGAAGGCTCCGTGCAGGATCTCAGGGGTATCACCTTCCCCATCTGTGACCCAGCATAAGCACCTCTAAAACCAAAGGAACCACACACAGCATTCTCACATGTACAGACTTCAGGGGGGAATGATGACTTCCAATTTAGTTCAGTGTTGTCTAAATGGACACTTAATAGGCCCTGTACCAGTTCTACTGGGAAGTGCAGAGATTCAAGTTCATTCTTCACCCAGATATTTACTTAGTAGCTACAACATGACAGCCCTGGGTCAGGCTCTGGGTGAACAGCAAGTGAAAATAAGGAACTCTGCCTATAGTTGCAATGCTATTTCCTAACCACTTCAGCTCCTCATCTGATCTGAAGCCTCTGTGCACTCCCTTTCCAGAAATGGCATCCACTTTAGCTGCTTGATGCATTCTGCTTTCTCCACGAAACCCAGTTTAGGAAGAGAGGGCCCTGCTCTACAGATCTGGCACTTTTATTGGCACAATGTGGCCCTCACTGATGTAGGCTGGCTAAACCAGTTTGTTGCCCAACTGTACCAGAAGTTAGAAAGACATCCCTTTAGTGATGAAAATCCAGTCCCTGGGGAGGGTCTGTTCCCAAGTGAGGGTCAGGGTTAGATGACCAGCAATTCTAGGACCAGGGGGCCCTAGAGGTTGGAACAACAAAGCAATAGTCAGAGCACAGCAGGTGAGGACATGCTTATCCAGGCACTTGAGATCACTCTCTTTTTCTCTTCCGCCCTCCTTCCCTCCCTTCTTCCCTCTGTGTGGTGTGTGTGTGTGTGTGTGTGTGTGTGTGTGTGTGTGTATGTGAATGAACATAAGCATGAAGGCCTTAGATACTCATTTTGAGACAAGAACTCATATTGGTCTGGAATAGGCTAGGCTGGCTGGACAGCAAGCCCCAGGGGCACATCTGTCTCTGCCACGAGTCCCCCTTCCCCCAGCTGGGATTACAAGGATATACTGCCTCACCTAGATAGGCTCTAGGGACTGAATCCAGCTCTTCATGCTTGACATGATGCAATGTGTACGTTTAACCATTTTAGGCAGGGATCGATTGCCAACTACAAAACTGTGCAAAGGAGTGACCCGCGAAGGCCGCCTTCTTCCTCTCCTCCAAACTCCTAAAATCATCCCAAGTAAACATGCAGCAAAAAATGGGGCATTTGCACACTGAACATCTTGAAAAACAACCCCAGGCTCCTGTGTGTCCAGTTTTTCCCCTCAAGGTCTTACTTTAAAAACAACTGCTGCTGTTCAACTGGAAGGCATTATGTCTGATTTCTCCAAATGTCACCCCGTGGCAGATGTGTTCAGGGCCTAGACAGGCAGGCAAGGGCCCATAACAGGCAGGTGAGGACCTGGACAGGCAGGCAAAGGCTCAGAACAGGGTTAGAGGAGAGATGAAAGCAGCTGGAGATGTGTTTAAGAATAGGGAGAGTTAACTGGGCTCAAGCCTTTCAGTACAGCTACTTAGAGGCTTGGGACATTGATTACTCCAAGAGCAGAAATTATTTTCTCTTTTATTAAGGCATGGATCTCACAGAGGGAATCATTTGTTAGAGTCAGGGCCAAGGCTTACATTCAAAGGTCTATAGATTCTGCAAGCCTTAAACAACCAATAATGTGAGCAGCTAGCTCATGGGAGAGTAAGCCTCCTCATTCACAAATGATCCTTACAGAACAGCACAGAGGGACAAGGAACATCATGTTACAACAGCCACCCATGTGAGATAGGTCAGACGGGGCGGGAGGAGGGGGAGAATGGTGAGGCTGACTAGGAGAAGTGGCCAGGGAGGCTTCAGTGCTGATCTATCCAGCATGGACAGGAGAAAGCTGCATTATAAGGTTGAGCAAGCCAGTAAGCAGCATCCTTCCATGGCCTCTGTGTCAGCTCCTGCTTCCAGGTTTCTGCCCCACTCCTGCCCTCACTGGTTTTGATTATGAACTGTTATATGGAAATGTGAGTGAAATAAACCCTTTCCTCCCCAAGCTGCTTTTGGTCATAGTGTTTCATCACAACAATAGAAACCCTAAGCAGGACAACAGATAACTTCAGACAATGAACGGAAGGCTGTATAGAACTGCAATGAGGAAATGAGTGAGTCAGGTGGACTCTGTGATCACCCATTTTGGAATAGGACACTTTCTGGACTTCAGAGCTGTGAAAAGAATCCAATGCAGAGCACGTTGGTCTTGGTGAATTCAAAGACAGACATCGTCAGGTATGGTGTCCCATACCTGTCATCCTAGCTCATTGTGAGGGGAAAGCAGGATGTCAAAAATTCAAGGTCAGTCTGGGGCTACATAGCAAGACTCTGTCTCAAAAACAAAAACAAAAGGTCCAAGAGACTTTTGCAGAAAGCTGTCTGGGCAGAGTGCTAGAAAAGAAAGGACTATGTTGAAAAATCTGTGTAAGTGCCTCCTTGAAAATCTGTTTCCTAGTGAGATGTGCACACCTACTGTGTAGTTCTGCAACAGTGGGCAAAGACTGACCAAAAGCTATAAACGAGTAAGTTGGAGTTCATACAGGACAATGAATGACTCTTACAGATACCACCTCGATTGCAAGTAGTAATCCCAAACTACTCATAGCTGGGGAATTTTAGAATCCTCATTCTAATAAAGCTTAGAACAAATTCCTAAGGGAAAGTCACATGCAGAAGTTACTAATGACCTATCAGATAGAGACTCTATACTCCCTAAAGAAATACCTAAATGGTCAACAACAAAAGCTTGAAAATACCCACTATTCAATCAAAACAACTAGCCTCACCAAAGAAAGGGGGAATGTAGCCCGCCCCAAGAGAAACATCAGCTAATAGAAACATACTTGACAATTAGAAGAAGAGACAGCCACAATGGACTAAACATAACGATGTAAAATGTACTCAAAAGTTTAAAGGAAAACATGAATGGAATGAGGGAAGAATGGAAGATACAAAATAAGAACCAAATGTGACTTCTAGTTAAGTGATTAAAAGTAAAATGGAAACTGCCGGAGAAAAAGAAGTGAAATTAAAAACACGTAGCAATAGAAACTATTCAAATTGAGGCAGAGAAGAAAGACTTAAGGAAACGAAAGTGTAAGTGGAGAGAAAGGAGAGTGAATAGGTTCTTGACAAAATGATGGTCAAAGTTTTTTCAAATTTGATAAGAATGATAAATACCATTGATCCGGGAATGACTGTGGGTCCCAACCATAAGAGACAAAACCACATTAAGGTGTATTATAATGAAATGAATGGGTTGCGGTTGATATTGAACTACTGGCTTAGTAGATAGAGTGCTTGTGTGGCATGCAGAAAACTCTGTGCTCAGTTCCCAGTATTAAATAAAACTGGATGTGAAGGTACACACACATTTGAAAGGCAGAGGCTGGCAGATCTCTGAGTTTGAGGCCAGCCTGGTCTATAGAGTGAGTTCCAGGACAGCCAGGGCTACAAAAAGAGACCCTGTCTTGAAAGACCAAATAAATAAATAAAGACAATATCTAAAAATTAGCAATAAAGAAAAAATCTTAAATGTAAATTCAGAAAAATACTATTTTGTGTTCTAGAAAGAATAAGAAATATTGCAGACTTTTGGCCAAAGTTATGCAAACTAGAACAGTGGAACAATACCTTAAATTTTCATAAAGAAAACAAGAACTCAAGCTAGTATTCTGTATCCAGTGAAAATGCTCTTTACAAAAAAAGGCAAAGTCTTTAAAGCCCAGTAGTAGGATGTTCTCCTTAGCCATTAGGGAAATGCAAATCAAAACAACTCTGAGATACCATCTTACTCCTGTCAGAATGGCCAAAATCAAAAACACCAATGACAGTTTATTCTGGAGAGGATGTGGAGAAAGGGGAACACTTCTCCATTGCTGGTGGGAGTGCCAACTTGTACAGCCACTTTGGAAATCAGTATGGCGACTCCTCAAGAAAATGGGAGTCAGTCTACCACAAGATGCAGCAATTCCACTCTTAGGCATATACACAAGAGAAGCACATTCATAGCAGCACTATTTGTAATAGCCAGAAACTGGAAGCAGCCTAGATGCCCCTCAACCGAAGAATGGATAGAGAAAATGTGGTACAGTTACACAATGGAGTACTATTCAGCAGAAAAACAAAAAAACAAACAAACAAAAAAAAACAAAAAACAATGGAATCTTGAAATCTGCAGGAAAATGGATGGAACTAGAAGAAACCATTCTGAGCGAGGTAACCCAATCACAAAAAGACAAACATGGTATGTACTCACTCATATGCGAATTTTAGACATAGAGAAAAGGATTGCCAGCCTACAATCCACACTGTCAAAGAAGCTAATAAACAAGGAGGACCCTAAGAGAGACATGCGTGGTCCCCTGGAAAAGGGGAAAGGGACAAGATCTCCTGAGCAAATTGGGAGCATGGAATGAGGGGGGAGGGAGCTAGGAGAATGAGAAGGGGAGAAGAGAAGGGATGCAGAGGACATGAGGGAGCAGAAAGGTTGAATCAGGGGAAGAATAGATGATAACAAGAATGGAGACACCATAATAGAGGGAGACATTTTTTGGTTTACAGAGAAATCAGGCACTAGGGAAATGTCTGAAGATCTACAAAGATGACACCAGCTAACAATCTAAGCAACAGAGGAGAGGCTACCTTAAATGCCCTCCCTGATAATGAGATTGATGACTGACTTACATGCCATCCTAGAGCCTTCACCCAGCAGCTGGTGGAAGTAGAAGCAGACACCCACAACTAATCACCAAACTGAATTGGAAGCCAGATGCAGACAAAGACGAGTGAAGAGCAAAGGGGTCCAGACCAGGCTGGTGAAACCCACAGAAACAGCTGACCTGGACTCCGGGGAACTCTTGCTCCCCAGACTGATAGCTGGAATACCAGCATGGGACTGATCCAGACCCCAGGAACATGTGTTTCTGTGAGGAAACCTCAGAAATCTACGGGACCTCCTGTAGAAGTTCAGTACTTATCCCTAGCAAAGGTGTGGACTTTGGGAGCCCATTCCACATAGAGGAATACTCCCTGAGCCAAGACACACAGGGGTGGGCCTAGGCCCTATCACAAAGGCTATGATAAACTCTGATGACACCCTATGGAAGGGTAAAGGATGTTCTATTTACATATGCTTATAAAAGAGACACCTTTAAGAATAAAAATGCGGGCTGGAGAGATGGCTCAGAGGTTAAGAGCACCGACTGCTCTTCCAAAGGTCCCGAGTTCAATTCCCAGCAACCACGTGGTGGCTCACAACCATCCGTTAT
The DNA here is from genome assembly GCF_003668045.3 of Cricetulus griseus. Classification (NCBI taxonomy): domain Eukaryota; kingdom Metazoa; phylum Chordata; class Mammalia; order Rodentia; family Cricetidae; genus Cricetulus; species Cricetulus griseus. Next base: position 123,684,001 of record NC_048598.1, read on the forward strand.
GAGATCTGGTGCCCTCTTCTGGTGTGCAGATATACATGGAAGCAGAATGTTGTATACATAATAAATAAATAAAATCTTTATAAAAAAAGAATAAAAACTCAAATAGTTTCCAAGTAAATGAATAAGATGCTGAACCATGCAACATTTATTAGAAAACTGGAATGGTGTAATTACTGCAAAAGAAGAATACAGAGCAAAGGATATCCCTAGAGTTAGAGGGTCAATCTTATAAAAATAAAAAAAAATGAGAGAAGACATAATAATACTCAATGTTTGTGTGTCCGCAAATGGAATTTTGCAGCATATGAAAGAAAATGGATGAAAAGTAAAGATGTACTAGACACAATTATAGCGTGAAAAAATTATAATTCTCAGGAATCAATAGAACATATAGAAAAACAAGGATATAGAAGATGTGATACTATGATCATTTGAGTTGAGCTGAGACTTACAGAGCCCTCCACTCAACAATAGGACACCCATTTCTTTTCAAGTTTACATAAGGCAGTCACTAAGGTAGGTTACAGATTGGAACATACAAACATAAAATAGACTACATTTGAGCTGCGGATGTAGCTCAATGGTAGAACACTTGCCTAGCATGTATGAGGTCCTGGGTTCAGTGTCCAGCCCTACAAAGGAAAAAGGAAAAAGACTACAATTTTTTAAAAACTGAAATTTAATCACAAGATGATTAACTTAGAAGTAAAACCAGGAAGATATACCCAGATATCTGCAAGATAAATGAAGGAACTGTGAGGATAGTTTAGAATTTTTGTTTTGAAATGAATGGAATTAAGACATTTTTTTTTTGTTCTATTTTTAGAGACAGAGTCTCACTATGTATCACTGGCTATCCTTGTAAACCAGGCTGGCCTCGAACTCACAGAGATCCACCTGTCTCTACCTTCTGAGGGCTGGGATTAAAAGTGTGTGCCCCGCCTTAGACATAATTTTAAAGTGTGAAATTCACTGTTTTTAATTATTCACCATGTTGCTCAGCAATCACCACTGTCTAATTCTAGAACATTTCTAGTACCCACACCTATGAGCAGTTAGTCTCCACTTCCTCTTCCCAGTACCCCCAGATATCATTAGTCTACCTCAGGCGGTTCAGCTCTGTCTTTCTATGCTCTAGACCCATTCACTTCCCCCAAATGTACATTTTTTGTTTGTTTTGAGACAAGGTTTCACTTTGTACTCCTGACTGGTCTGAAACTCGCTCTGTAGACCAGGCTAGCTTTGAACTCATAGAGATCCTCCTGTCTCTGCCTCCTAAATCCTGTGATTACAGGCATGCTCCACCAGTCAGGCCCTTTCCCAAAATGTTCATTTGCTGCAATCATTTACTACTTTGTCTGCAGTCCCCACCTCCCTGCGTCCTGTGAAGACAGATGTGGAGGCAGCTCTGCCTATCTGGGTTGCTGGTAATCACACTCATGGGATTTTTCACCATCCAAGCTAAATATATGTGTGCTGTTTTCTTTCTCTAATCTGTGCTATTATTTCACTCCAGTGACCCTCTGGAGGGCAAAGGGCAAAGGGGACATTTTTTCCTTCTTCCCTACAACACTAAAACCTACTGAACCACATACTTTAAAAATAGTGAATTTTTAATCACATGTGAATTACATCTCAACAAATAAAAGAATCTGATAGAATCTACTTTGTGTCCCACCCACATCTGACTTGATTCAGGCTGACCCTCCCACCATGTAGAATCTATTTTCTCAGAGCCCAGCCCCAAGGACATCTTTGTGATTCTCAGCCTTGGCTCCTGCAGGCTGCCTCCATGGCCTGCAGTGGAGGGTGAACTTTGTATTTTTGCAGCCGTGCTTATTTTCCTATGGTATTAGGTATTCTTTGATGCCTAATGCTAACCTGCTCCATAACCAGGCTCGATTAAAAGAATGAAAGATGATGAAAAACACTTTGTTCTTCAACACCTAAACTGGCCACACAATGGCAGGCTCTGAGCTCTGGCCCCAGTTCTCTGGTTCCAAAAATAGAGCCTGGCTGAGAACAGCTAAACCGTGTGTTTGAACAGGTTATGGACTATCCATAGCCCTACAAGGATATCACGAAGGTTCATAGGCTTTTAATGAATAACTTCCAACAAAAGGCTTTGATTGGCTTGTGGCGTGCACAATTACCTCAGTTACTAGTCATGGGGAGGGTTCAGGGGTTACATGGCTTGGCCTCATAGGCTCCTGGTTTTTGTCATGCTGTGTGTGACTCCATTTTCTCCTGCAGGGATGTTCTCACCCAGACACATTCCCCTCTTTGGAGTCAGGGTCCCAGTCACCTGGCTGCCTTCTGTTAGCTGTGCTATGATCAGAACCGAGTTCCCTTTCCTGCTTGCCTGTCCTCCTTCCCTTCCTCCTTTATCCTTCCTTCTTTCCTCCCACCTTAACCCCCAGTTACAGTAAATATATATATATATATATATATATATATATATATATATATATATATAATAAATAGATTCCAGCCTCTGTGTGTGTGTGTGTGTGTGTGTGTGTGTGTGTGTGTGTGTGTGTGTGTGTGTGCACATATATATGTGTGCATGCATGCATGTGGAGGCAGAAACCTTGGTTGTTTCTCAGGATCCATTTGCCTTGCTTCTTTGGGAGATCTCTTACTGGTTTGGAACTTGTCAATTGGCCTGAGCAATCTGGCCAGCGGGCCCCAGAGGTTTGCCTCTTTCTTTCTCCCCAGCACTGCAATTACAGGCATAAGCCACTGAGCCTGACTTTTTCACATATGTTCTGGGGACTCATCTCAGGTATGCATTCTTGCATTGGAAGTGCTTTACCAAAATGGAGCATCTCCCTGGCCCGTATTTCAGCCATTTTAAAGTGTGCGATCCTGTGGCATTAAGTACATTCACACCGGTTTGCAACCAATGCCACCGTCTGTCTCCAAAACTTCTCATCTGGAAAAACATGAAACTATGTTCCCACAAACCAATAATTTTCTCCCAGTTCCTAGTAACCACCATTGTACTTTCTGTCCCCATGAATGTGACTAAGCTGGGTTCCTCAGCTAAGAGGAGTCACCTGAACTTGATTCTTTTCTGCCTCTCCTTCCTCTACCCCTCTCTTTTTCTCTCCACACCTGGGAATTGAAGGGTCATGTACCTCCTAGGCCAGTAAGTGGTCTGCCCCTGGACTGTATACTATATAATATACCATACATACTATATCATATATAGTATTATATAACACCATTGGAATATATGTGTGTATGCATATTTTTCCACCCTCTTTTTACTACTGCTAAATTGTCTGGACTAGCTTTGACTTTGAGATTCTCCCGATTCAGCCTCTGGAGCAGCTTGAGACCTGTGCTACTAGGCCTGGCCTGCTTGCCTTCCTTGACAGCAAGGGATCATGGGGCCCTGGTGCTGACCCCTCTGGAAATTTGATGTGATAGCCAGGCCAGGAGAAGGAGCAGAGTCTGCAACACACACACACACACACACACACACACACACACACACACACACACACACACACAGAGTTCCAGACAGAATCGGGAGGACTTTCTGTGCCCCGATGACAGCTGGAAATTCTTTTTGCTCTTCTGCGAGTCGAGTGCTACAAACAGGGGACTTTTCAAGCCCAATTCCAAACACAGGAATTCTTCCCTAGTCAGTCTGTCTCCTGGGCCCCACTGAGACAGCTGGTCTTCCCACGCAAGCTGATGCACTCAGCTGTGACTGCCCGTTCCTGGGTCAGCCTGCTCCAGCTCACCCTTGACGGAGAACACCGGCTCCCTGACAGCTTGAGCTGCTTTCTGTTCCAAGTTGCAGAGAGCGTCGTGGAGCCTTTTTCAAAAAGCAGGTCAGCTACTCACAGCAGTTCCTGCAACCTCGGCTGCCATGATCTTTTTTATTAATTTAGCCAGTTCGTTGAGATTCGTGGCAGGATTTGAGCCTCATACGAGACCCTTCTCCTGGCCTTTGTGGAGGTGATTAAATCAATTTCTTCTTCTTAAAAAAAAAAAAAAGAAAAAAAGAGAGAGAAAATCTTCCATTGCATTTGGCATGAGAGCACAGCTAGACTGGAAATGGAGAACTATCAGTCGGGGGACTCGAGGGGGGCTCTGGGATGTCCCATGCCAAATCGGGTGCTGGGAGGCCGAGAGTGAGCTGTTTTGTGTGCACCCAGGCATGAGGACACATGGACACCTCCTAAGTGACAAAGTTTGGCTTTCTTGGGATTTCTTTGTGAGAATACTGTGTGGACAGTCACAGACGTCTGACAAAAGCCGTGTTTTATTTCCTCCTTTCCAGGAGTTACCAGGCTTCAGAAATCCTCTCATTAAAGAAGATGCTGGAAGGAGGGTGAGCAGACTTCTTCCTCTGCAGGAGACCCAGCTAGAGGGCATGGGAACGAGAGGGAGCACCAGGCTTGGAGGGGCAGGAGGAAGGTCTAGGGACTGCTCACCACAGACACCAAGAGGGTGACATCTGGGGCTGAAAGTCAGAAGGAAGCAATTGCCCTAGAGGTTCCAAGAACATGTTCCCTGTGGGAAAAGGCCAAGGAAGCTCCGGCTGCACATCCAGGCTCTTTCTGCTGAACCCACCAGGTCTGTAGGAGGACGGTGTTGAGAAATGTCAGCACTCCTGCAGAGGGCATGTGCAAAACTCTGGGCCACTGACTCAGGGGTTCCTTCATTTTCTGGGATTAGCAGCTGCTGCTGTCTTCCTCCCTGACTCCACACACAGGTTCAGTAACTAGGAAATAATGCTAACTCTGAGAATAAGACCCAATTCAAAAGCAACTGGCTTTAATTTAATATGTGTAGGATGCATTCAACATTAAGAACTATTCTCTGGACCGGTGTTGGTGGTGCATACCTTTAATCCCAGCACTTGGGAGGCAGAGGCAGACTGATCTCAGTGAGTTCTAAACCAGCCTGGTCTACAAAGTGAGTTCTAGAACAGCCAAGACTGTTACATAAAGGAAACCCTGTCTCAACAATAACCAAACCAAACAAAACAAACAAAAAACAAAACCTCCCAAAACACCAAAAACAAACAAACAAAACCCAAAAAGAACTGTTCTCTGCCAGAGCTGTGCAATCAGGGAGTTGACACAAATATTCAGATGCTGTTGTCACAGGGGATGAAGAAGGAGTTGATTGTTCCTTTGGAAATTTGCAGGTTTCTTGGAAGAGCTAGGCCTTAAGCAAGACTGGGAAATATATGTGGCAAACAAGGAAGAGGAGGAATCCACTTCAGACAAAAATGGGTGAGCAGAAAACTGGGTATGTGAGGGAGTGGTTAGCTCTGCGAGTGGGAAGTAGGTGGATACTGTCTAGACGTTGGTACTTGTTGCATAGTAGATCCTAAGCTAACAGCTGCTGGCAACAGGTGATAAGAACTGTGCTGGCAGCAAGGCAAGGCCCTGTCCCTGGCTGGGGCACCACATGCGGTGTGGAATCCTGGGTTTCTGAAAGGGAGACAGGTTGCTATGAAGGGCCCTGTGTCTAAAGACGAGTAGACTATAAGAGAGAAGGCTCAGAGGCTCAGAGAAAGGTACAGGAGGAAGATGAAAAGGCTTGAATTTAGATAACATTAGCATATAAACGAATACACATGAGTATACATATATATATATATATATATATTATATATATATATATACACACATATGCATACACACACATATTGAAGAAGATCGTTTGAGTTTCTGGAAGGCGATACTAACTTTGGGGGAGGATTTCGGCCTTGTCAGTGGGAAGCTGAGGATATTATATGGTCAAGCAATCTCAAGAAGAGACTTGAGTCTGAGAGACAATTGGTTCATTTTTGTGCAATTCTCCAGAGTGTCTGTGAAGAAGTGGCCGACAACAGGCAGAAATGTAGCTAGGGATGCGGGGTTCATGGAAGTGGTGGCAGGAGACATGGCCACTCTGGATGATGAAGATGGGGAGGAAAGGAGGCCGAGTTGGCAGAGGGGTAGCTGAAGAACATGTGGACAAGGAGGACAGCAGAAGTCTGGCAGAGACAAGCCAAGAGAACCCAAGGAGAGAGTCCAAGTGGTGGTCCTTGGGCCTGGCACCCCAAGGAGGCTCCTTGAGAGCTACTGAGCCACCATTGAGAGGAAGGTGTGTGGGGTGGGTCTGAGGGAAGGAACAAATGCTGAAGGTGTGCAGGACCCTATGGGAAGTGTGTAGCAAAGGCAGGAAAGGGTGGTGAGCAGACAGAAAGCAGGTCTGAGGGAAGCCATTCCAGCCTAAGGGAAGAGGCAGCCATACTTTGGGTATGGCTTCTCAAGCACGAACGTAACTTTGACTCTCCATGCAGCCTGCACATACAGCTTCTGATCCAGGAAAGAAGACAGATATGATGGCATGGCATGGAAGGAAAGGGCAGGGGCTACCCTGGGCCAGGACATACGTTAGTTTGCAGAGCATGTGGAGACATCTGCTGCCCTGGCAGGAGGGAAAGGTGTCGATATGAAGGGTGAGGTGAGCAAGCTGAGGCTAGACAGGGCCTGAGAAAAAACCAGGGCCCTAGCAAAGAGGGCCATGACGTCTTCAAAGATGACAGGGAGAGGCTGGGGTTGGAGTCGGGGGATCTGAGGAATCTCAGGGACAGTGGCTCAATTGTTGAATCTGCCACCAACATGATGCTTAATTGCTTCCCGCAGGGCCAGATAGCTTCAGGTGCAGAGAGAATGGAATGGTTGTTTTAGGTGAGACCTTCAGGGCAGCCCAGGGAAAGTTAGGGACAGAGGGATTTAGAGAACAGGTCAGACTGGTGAGGGGACATGAGAGGAACTGGGTTCTGAGGAAGAACAGAGGGCCACAGCAACTGGTGGGAGTGAATGTCAGAGCAAGGGCTTTACAAAGGTAGGCTGTTGGAGGCAAGTGAAGGCTCCTGACTGTTAAGGGGCCGAGTCCAGCGTGTGTCTGGAGAGATGCGGATGATACAAGAGGAGCTACAGCAGCTGGGCTAATGGCTCAGATGATTAGAGACTGAGGAAGAATCAGGTCCAGATAGAACGTAACCCAGGGCCTTCTGTGGTGAAATGGCCATGGAACGTACTTCTCAGCCGTACCTACTTTGCAATCAGGGTGCTCTCAGAGGTAACCGGTGGGTGCTCTGCCCTCCCTCACTAACCCTATCTCCTGGGGTCCTTAGCTGAGATGCTAAAGCTCTACTTTTGTGTCTTGGGTAATGCCCAAGGGAAGATGCGCAAGGTGACTCTTTTCAACTGCTGCCCACCACCACAGGGCACTCTGCAGCCACGGAACCCTGGGTCCATTTTCCTGTCTGGTGTGTGTGTGTGTGTGTGTGTGTGTGTGTGTGTGTGTTGAAGGAGAGTAAGTCAATGTCTTTTCCCCCCTTACCAGACTGGCTTGGAGTCCCCAAGTGTCTCCTGCATGCTCTGGAGCTAGGGAACTTATGCAAGGAAGGGACAGGCCCTCCGCACTTCCTGTCTTGGAAGGACAAGCCAACAGCACAGTGGGACTTCCCGTTCCCAATTTGTTCGGCTCAGTTTGATTCTTTCTTTCCCTAGTGAGCTTCATGTGGAGTTGATTGCTCTTCAGAAGCAGTTTATGGACACGGTGGTGTTCGGAGGGAGCTGGGATACCTAGAAGAAGGTAGAGGCTCTCAGGGGCAGTGCTGAGCATGGACCCATGCCTAACTCTCAGGCCTTAAGCCCTTGTCAGACCAACTCCAGGGAGGTTCCTTTCCAGGCCTCCCAGGACCCTTAGCCTCACACCACTTCCTGCTAAAAACTGCCACAGGCTTCTTCCTTCTAAACCAGAGCCTTCTTTTGTTTACTCTAGCCCCTCAGACTGGGATTTCTTTGGGCCTGGCTCTTCTTTCCTAGTAAGGTCTGTGAAAAAGGGGCGTGGGGGGTGGTGGCAGGCAGCTGCTGAGGCCAGTCCTCCTTGGGTGATCTGTGGTTCTCCAGTGCTACCAGCCTTGGGACAGCTCTGGCCCTTATGTGTGCCTCCTCCATATCTGTTTGTGCACGCCTACCCTTTCCTGTGTCAATTGACATTTGTCCTCAGTGGGGAGAGAAGCCCTAAAGGATTTGTGCTGAGACCCTGGGCAGAAGGAGATAAATGGAATTTGCAATAAATCCAGGAGCAAAGTCGTAACTTGACTTCAAAACAAACAAAGGGGCCAGAACTGCACTTAAGCTCGGCAGAGGCTCATCTCCCAGTGTAAACAGAAAAGGGCAGCGGGGTTGGGGAGCCTCCAAGGGCCTGGGACAGTGGGGCAGGGTGAGACTGGTGGACTTCCTCTGGAGGAGAGGGCTGGGCAAGGTTTCTGTGGCCTTGCTGAGGCTGGAGGAAGACAGGCCACTGCTGTTGTCTGCCTGCCTCTCTTTTCCCATGACTTTCCGGTTGGGAACAGTGCCCCTAGGATCAGGACTAGAAAGTCTTAGGAGAAATACATCTGTGTCTGTTACTAGGGTGGGACCGAGAGTTCTACTCAGCTATACTGTTGCTCCTGGGCTAGACACCCGAAGGGCTGACTCTATGTCTTACCATAGAGATACCTGCACATGCTTGTTTATTGCTACGCTACTCACAGTAACAGGGAACTAGAACAAGCCTAGATGGCCAACAGCAGATGAATGGATGGTAAACATGTGGTACATATAGGCGATGGAATTTTATTCAGCTGTAAAGAAAAATGAAATTATGAGGTTTGCAGGAAAATGGGTGGACCTGGAATTTATTATATTAAATGAGGTGACCCAGACTCAGGAAGACAAAACCGTATGTTCTCTCATATGCAGATCTCAGCCTCTAATGTTTATATATGCATTTATGTGGGTGTGAGCGTAGATACAGGCTGTGAAATGAGGAGGACCATGAGAGGGGGAAAGAGGTACTGAGGAGGCAGAAGGGAGAGCTGGGGGGATGACTTAGTGACAAAAATGCTTGTCCATGCAAACCTAAGGACCCCAGTTCCATCCCTGGATCCTATGTAAAGAGCTCGATGTCTGTATCTGTAGTCTCAGGCCACAGGCCCACTAGGGGTATTCGTACTCAAACCACCACACTCACTGAACATGTGCCCAGGGATTGTACACAACAAGAAGGTAGAAGGAAAGCCTGAACCAGGTTTTTCCTCAGAGGGCCTAGAAGGAGTTCCTGCTATCAGCATCTTGTGTACAGAAACTGAGGGAGAACACATTTCTGTTATTTAAGCCAAGCTCACCAAGTTTTTGGAAACCAGCCCAAGGCTGTCCTCAGTTTACCTGAATTTGGGCGCTCTTTCCTTGGGGTTCTAAGAGAGACTGTGGCCTGACCCTGCCACACCATAAGTCTGTCTGAGAAGCCAGTGCCACTATTTGATTCTCCCTGACACTAGTGATGTCATACTCTAGAAAAGCGCAGAGAACTAGTGTGACCCATTTGGTGTCACTCTGAAGAAGATAAGAACTCATTCATTCACTCCTCACCGGCTCTCAGAACACAAATGGACCCAAGGCTACAGTCAGTCCTGTCCAGATTGCAGTGTATCACTAAAGAGGCTGGGCCAATGAGCCTGGGATTCCTCCAGCTCTGGGATTTAATGACTTGGAAAAAGAAAGAAGAGGCTGGGGGCGTTTTCTGTGGTCACAGATGTTGAGAGTCAGGGCAGAATTAAAGCTGCCAGTGAGGAAGCAACCCTGTCAGGATGAAGCACTCTTCCCTGGAGGGCTGAGGTAGGCAGGAGGCTGGCAGGGCAGCCACTGATGGGACACTGTAGGAGGTGAAAAGGGCCTCCTTGGCCATTACTAACCATATAAAACCCAAAGTCTCCAGAATATTTTCAGCTGACTTGCACTTATCAAATATCAGACTGGAAACAAACGGTTTGTGTAGGAGACTTTTCCAGAACACGGGGGCTTTCACAAATTTGGCTGCATGAAGCACAGGTTTCCTGGAATTCTGGCCTTCTTGTTCTGGGATCCCCCACCTTCTCATAGGCCTCCTGCTCCTTTCACACACCTGGTGTCTCAGTGAAAGGTCACTTTCTAGATGGCCTCTCCAGCCCCAGGACATCTGTGTTCCTTGGCTCTTTGGTTTCCTCTTCACATTTTTGGGAGTTATATGACACTCCGTGGTGAGGGACGCTGGCAGTCTAAGAAATACAAAGTTCAGAGCCTGAGGCTGCTGTGGTTCTTCTGGGGCTCCATTTCATCTGGGCTAGAGGTGAATGCTTCCCTTTGGAGACCCCAGCAGGCGGGGGCTGTAGCAAAGTTCAAAGAACAGTCGCTTCCACCATGACTGGGTGTTTGGCACACATGGCCTGACAACATGCTAAAAGACAGCCTAGGACTAGTGGGCAGGGCAAGACAGACTAAAGGAGTGGCCTGAGGGGAGAGGCAGTGTCCCTGGATCCCTTGCTCTTTCCTAATAATGACTTACGGTGCATCATTAACCCTCCAAATGCTGTCATTGTAAGTCCTACAGTTACCTGACTCCGAATGTAATTAGAACCTAACTGCAGTTAAATTTCCTTTTTATGACCTCACAGATGGCTGCAAGCCCTCCATTCTTCAGATCATCTTATTTTCAGAGAGAAGTCAGGAGGTTTGCTGAGGGTCTAAGAGAGACTTGAGGATAAAAAAGTCTTCAGATTGAGAAATAAAAAGATGAAGGGTGGGGGTGGGGGGTGGGGGAGGAGACTAGGCTGCATTTTATGATCTTAAAAGTAACTTGTGGCCCCAGAAGACAAGTTAAAAAAAAACACAGTGAAGTACATGGCTTACTTTCCATGTAAACCCAAATACTTGAGTTTGGATTCCCAGCACTGAAGTAAAAAGCTGGGCATGATAACCAGCACCTGCAATTCCACTGCTTGGGAGGTGGAGATAGATAGAAGGCTAGGGATAAGGGAGACGATAGGAGATAAGGGTTAAGGCCTTGCTGGCCAGCTGGTCTAGCCAATCAGTGAGCTCCAGGTTCAACAAAAGACTCTGTTTCAAATCTTAAGATGGAGAAGGGATTGAGGAAGACACTCGATGTCAACTTCTGTCCTTGACAAACATGTATACCTATGTGCATGCACACATGAACACATATGTGCACATGTACACCCCCCTCCCTGGTAAATCAATACACAAATAATTGAAGGCCTACTTGCGAAAGGCCATCTGGGGCAACTTAGTGCTAAAGCCAAAGGAGAGCAGGGACACTATCTCAAGGTAAACATAAAAATGAGCCAGGGAGACAGCTCAGCCAATAAAGTGCTTGCTATGCATTAGGATCTGAGTTTGTAAAAAGCCAGGTATGAGCCGGGAGATGGTGGCACATGCCTTTAATCCCAGCACTTGGGAGGCAGAGGCAGGCTGATCTCTGTGAGTTCAAAGCCAGCCTGGTCTACAGAGTGAGTTCCAGGACAGTCAGAGCTATACAAAGAAACCCTGTCTCAGAAAACCAAACCAAGCCAAATAAACAAACAAAAAAGGCCAGGTTTGGTCCTGTGAAGATACAAAGATACTAATGCAGACAAAAAGGTGCGTGGATGCCAGGAGCTTGTTGGTGAGCCAGCTCAGCCTGGTAAGCAAGCCCCAAGTCCTAGTAAGAGACCCTGATTCAGAAAAGCAATGTGGGTAGATACTGAGAAATGACACCAGAGGTTGACCTCTGGCTTCCATAGGCATGTATACACACATGAATACATACAAATAATACACTCACACCTATGTACACATACTCAAAATATAAAAAGAACTGAGCATGTACTCAGTGGTAGGACATTCGCCTAATATGTACAATCCCCAGTACCACCAAAATAAAAGGACATTTAAGTTTGAGGAAACCATAGAATCAGACTGCTTAGGACAAAGAAAGGCTAATGACCAAAGTCCCATTGCATAAAGGACAAAAGAAATAAGAATGAGCAAAAGTCATTAGGTTTAACAACACAGAGGGGAAGACAGTGGGTAGGCATGGTAGGGAGGAAATGTTTGTTAGACCTCCATGATGATTGTATGGAAGTGGAAAAAGAACGTAATAATCACTTGAATGGGCATCAGAGTTGAGTGGTGGGAGCTCTGTGTATATTTGAATAAAGAATTAAATTCAGTCGTCAAGATATTCAGGCTTGATTCCATTAAATATTTTCCTCTGAGAGCTAGCCAACCGATAGCTTTTAATCACGGTTTATATGTATAAGGGTCTTTCTTCAAAGAACTTGAAGTGCTCAATAAATGTTAATTGATTCGCTTTCCCAAGATCCTTTTAGGGGAAAGTTGGTGGCAGATATTATGTTGATAGGCATGAAAACTGTTGAAGGATGAGAATGATACTGTCAACTAAATCACCAGACGTCGGTAATGGGGGATATCTACCTGGCCCTCCCCTCTGCACGGGGTCATTCCCAAATCACCCACAGTTTGCTAACACTCCCACTCTCCCTGATGTTTCTGTCCATCTGTGGCTATGGCATCACAGTCAGGAGAGGCTAGAAGAAGCTTGCGGGTCCAATTTCTCCAAAGCACAAGGCTAGCTAGGCTTGTAAGATGACCCAGAAAATTCCGGCCCAGGTCCAGAAGCATCTTAGTGACTCTCTTCCCTCCTTTGCTTCTCAGAGGGGTCTGATGCTTCACCAGGCAGCTGCAGGATCATGGCCAGGGATCCTGGAGCCCACAGGTCTTCCCTGTGTTCGGTGTTGAACTATAAAGGGGCCCCAGAAGCTTCAATCTGATTATTTATTTATTTATTTATTTATTTATTTATTTATTTATTTAAGACAGGGTCTCTCTGTGTAGCTCTGGCTGTCCTACAACTCACTTTGTGGACCAGGCTGGCCTCGAACTCAGAGATCCGCCTGCCTCTCTCTCCCTAGTGCTGGAATTAAAGATGTGTACCACCACTGTCTGGCTCTGATTATTTATTTATCACAAGCAGAGGCTGAAGTCAAGGATTAACTCAAATATCAAGCCTGAGAAAAGAGGCAATTGCTCAGATTGTGATCCATAGGAACCCTCTCACAAGAGCCTCTCCAGAGCTGTTCCATAGTATCCCAATCCTTACACTCTGGGCTCTGCATGACCCAACCCTGTGCTCAGAAGTCAAACACCTAAAGGCAGACACTATCGAGGCACTCCAATAAGAAGATGACTGAGGGACCGAGGAGATAGCTTGGTACACAAAGGTTTTGCCTTGCAATCATTAAGACTTGAGTTTGACCCTCTCAGTACCGGGGGGGAAAAATCCAGGCATGGTAGCACATGCTTCTAGTCCTAACACTGGGGAGTTCGAGACAGGTGAATACCCGGGCTCACTGGACAGCTAGCTTAGGCTAATTGGTGAGCTTCAGGCCAGTGAGAAACCATCTCAAAATTAGGTGGCTATCCTCTGGCCTCCATATACACCAAACGTGTGAGCCCATGCATCTGAAAACACGTGTGCACCTGCATATTAATGAGAGTGCACACATGAGTGTGCACGTACACACACACACTCACATACACACACACACACACAATGGGGAGGAGGAGAAGATGAAGACAAAGAAGGATGTAATTGGCTATTATAATGTTGAGTGTAGGCTTTACCAGGCCAAGGAGGAAAGGAATTGCCAATGGTTCCTACAGTTATGTTGCTATGCAGAACCTTTGCCACACCACCTAATAGTGCCACTCCCTTTGGGGGCCATTTTCTTTGAAACGACCACAAGTGTTAACTGAATTGGGAGACCAGGAAGGCCAAAATGTTCTATAGGGCAAGATCTGAGGCCTGTAGACCAAGGTCTAAACTCTGGGAGACCCTGGAAGGGAAAGATGTTGAAAAGCAGTTTTGTTTTGTTTTTTGAGACAGGGTTTCTCTGTGAAATAGCCCACTGTCCTGGAACTCACTCTATATACCAGGCTGGCCTCTCACTCACAGAGATCTGTCTGCCTCTGTCTCCCAAGTACTGGGAATAAGTTGTGCATCACCATTGCCCAGTGAGAAGCAGTTTTAATGGAGACTGTCATGGAGTTTCTTTTCTTTTTTTTTTTTTCTTTTTTCTTTTTTTTTTTTTACCTCTCTCCATGCAGCTTCTTGAAGTCAAGGTGCAGTGTATCAATTCCAGGATGGGCAATCACAGTACAGACCCACCCCACCATTTGGGCGGTCACGAGTGGGAGGAATATTTCCATAGAGTGATAATAGGCACATGTTTAATGATCTAAAGGCAGGGTGTGGGAGAGAACTCCTCTTGTCTTGTCTTTCCTTGACCTTCTCGTTTCACTTGAAGAGGGTGGGATTGAGCTCTCAGGTGCTTGAGTCCTGATAGCTTTAGTGTACAGCCTGGAAAAGTCCACTCAGTCTACTGGCCCTGTGGCTCCTCTATAAGACTGAATGGAGCAGATTTCCCAAATAGAGTGGGGCCAGCTTGCTTCTCCTTTCTCCTGGACCCAGGTAGTGGCACATTAAGCTCATGGGCGTTGAGATGGGTTGTCATAGACACTGTCAGAACAACATCCAGTGGACAGCAAGTTCTATTGGGTGGGACCCCCTCTTCCCTCTATTCCCTCATCTTGCACCTAGGGATGGTTAGATGTGGACATCTGTCTACTCTGCTATAACCCCGGCAGTGTCAGTGTGGGAATCGGGCACTGGCCTGTGTCCTGCAGTGGTCCATAAGACAGCGGCAGAGGGAGCGGCTGGTGCAGATAGGCCTGGAGATGAAAGGCAGTATGTTTTCCTTTCCAGAGTGCGGCTGTGTTTCTGAAGGCCTGCAGCTTCCTCTGCCCTGCTGGCTTTCTTTTTTTCTCTCTCTTCCCAGTTCCCCTCAGTGATATCTTAGGAGGCAAACTTCCAGGACTAACAAGAGGTCTTTTGTTCTCTTTTTTTTCAAAGTAGACTTTAACCTAGTTACTACAGACTGAGTCACTGTAAAAACAAACACATAATAATACTTGGTTTTCTTAAAGGCTCTTCCATTCCTGTTGACCAAAAAGGGGGAACCTGACACTGTCTTGGGCCTATGGGACTCCTCTCCATCCCAATCTTTTAAAGGCACAGCTTTGGAGAAGCTTCCAGAACATGCTGGAGCTTGGCACTATGACTTGTTTAGACTTCCATCTGTTTGGGGGTGGCCCATGGACTGTGAGGAATTTGGGGTCTCAACATAGCCCTGGTAGGATTTATCCCAGATTGAGAAGCACTCGTTACACTCCTGGGCTGGACACATGTTCAGTTCTGGACTAGCCTCCTTTGTCCACACTTTAGACTCTTTATATGTGAAACTAGGGTATGAGGACATTCTGGTTTATCAGGAAAGCCTTTGCAATTGACCCTGCTCTGTTAGAAGATCAGGGCAAATTAAAGTGCTATTTATTGTAGCCTCCAGTCAACAATAGCTTTATGGGCCCTTCCAAGTGGGGTAGGCATCAGAGATGAGAAAGACCCACTTCCTGCCTTCAGAAAGACACACAGGTAAGTAGGTAAACACAGAGTTTTCTCATGAAGATAGGATGGTTTTATGCTAAGGGAAGGGGATGGCCATTTCCCTGGGGAGTGCATTGATGTTTTCCCAGAGGATATGGCATGTGAGCTGAGTTGCTCAGGGAAAACTAGGGTGTTTATGGCAGGTAGGAGGAGCAAGGGGAAGGGTCCATGGCAACGTTGGACCCATCATCATACAGGAGCTCTTTAGTAACTCTTCAAGAATTTTTGCTTATATGTTTAAACAGACCTGGGTTTCCTCTTTTGCAAGAAGAGAAATCTCTGGAAGAGCATGCTACTGGCCTTGGAACTCTGTGCCAAGATATTTGACTACATCAAACATTAAGACATGCTTTAGGCCATTAGCCCACTGGACATACTGCCTAAGGGCAAAGCCAGAGTTTCCAGTGAATACAATTCACATTCCCTAAGAGCTTGTCACCCTCTGTTTTGAAGTCCCTAGAACTCAGGGGCATTGTGCAACTCACTCATGCCTACCATGGAAAGCCAGTTTAGGTGATTGGAAAACTGGCTCACATTACCCCCGTGTCTAAGCCCCCTCTCACTTCTGTGCATTATCCCCAGAATCTGTGGGTGGACTAATGGCCCTCCTTTGTATTCTATGATTTACCATGAGTTAAGCTCCATTCTTGAATACCCCTCCTCCTGGGCTGTGAGCTCCCTAGAGAGGACTATACTAATGTATTCTTTTTGTTTGTTTGTTTGAATTAGGGTCTCACTATTTAGCTCTGAATGTCCTGGAACTCACTATATAGACCAGGCTGGTCTTACTCACAGAGATCCACCTGCCTCTGCATCCCAAGTGCTGGGATTAAAGGCACGCACCAATACACCCGGCTAGTACTTTTGAATGTGCAATCTTTCCTAATATTTATTCCACAGACATATGAGGTGATCAAGGGATATTTTTTAAGTGGATGCATCTTTGAGAGAATGATTGTTGAGTGGCTATATTTTGTCCAGTCTGACAAATAGCATCAACAGGAAACCTCACCTTTATCATGACTGATGATGATAAAATGGTCAGGCCTAAGAATCCCCACTGGTCCCAACCAGTGTAGAAAGAGATTTCTTCTTCCAAGAAGCTGCTTGAACTCAATCATTTCTATTTAGAACCTGACTGATATGACAATGGGAATCCAAGGCAAAGAAACTTTTTTTTTTCTCAAGTTGATTTCTTCACTTTAGTGAACCCCAACAATACTAAAGAAGTCAGCATCAGGCTACTCCTCTGGGTCAGACCACAGTCTCCTTACATAGACTCAGCCTAGCCAGTTGGTTTCTGTGCTGGAGAATACCAGTCTTGGTCTTAGTCTGCCTTTCCTGGATTAGGTCTGAGAGGATGAGTAAAAAATTCCAGGAGCAGACTTGCTCTCAGTGACAGTAGCTGGTTGATTTCTTCTGAGAAAATGGAAACCTTGGTCTTCTGATGTGTACAATGACAGGCACAAGAGGAATTTTCCAATACAACTAGGGAGTGGATTTTCCAAGGACAGGCTGACCAAGAAAAGCCATCATTTGACCATGCTCCAGAATTAGGTAACGTGGCACCCCCTGGAGTAGAAGAGGTGACTGGCTACATCAGGAGGAAAGCTGAGCTCCCTCCTCTTTCTGGTGTGTCTGGTGATCTGCCACCAATGGGATTAGTGACTTCAAGACAGCTGGATCATCTCAGTGCCATTTCCCGGTGGTGAGAAGAGACATGATGTTGATTCTGTTTGGGAAGGAGGTGGCAGTGAAGAGCAGCTGAAAGCTAGATGGCTCTCTAAAATCTGTGACATAAATGGTATGCACAGGGCCTATCTACACTGCAGTCAGTTTCACAGTGGCCCAACTGTAACCCTTCATGAACTCATTCATTATTCCATATGCTTACCGGGCTCCACTCTATGGCTAACCCTGTCCTATGAACTAGACGAACAAAGGCGAATTGTTCCCTGCCCTGATTGGTTCTCTCTAGTCCCCTTCATCATGCTCTGCAGAGGGAGACGGGGCATTGTTTTCCTGAGCCCCTTTCTTTCTCACAGCCACGGCAGATTTTCCAAAGGTCTCAGGGAATAGACTCGTGAAAAGACCTGGGAGAAGGGATGAATCACACTCACATTTGAAAACCACCGAGGAGCTGTCAGGGTTTGCAATTGTCCCCTTCGAACCCCTGGAAATATACTTAAGATTCCTTGGAGATGCTCATTACTGGCTTGGAGAAAACATGGGTTGGGCAGTATGAATTCCCAGTATCAGGTCAAATTCTCAAAACCTTCCAGGGCTCTTACCATAGATCCACCTTAGTGATGCTGATGGTGTTGGCATGGCGTCCATAGTGGGAAGGGCTGGAGAATCTAAGGAAAGATGTGGGATAAAAAGCAGGGGACACATCTGCTAGCCCCTCACATAATCTTCCTTTAATAATCTCCCCTATGATTTTGGAAAATACATGGTCATGGGACAAAACTGGAAAAATATAGATAACACTTATAAAGAAACAAAAGTAAAGCAGAAACCTATTACCCAGAGACAGTAGTGTGACCATTTTCAATGGGCTTTTGCAGGTTTCTTTGTTTTGTTTTGTTTTGTTTTTTGTACATGATGCTTTCCTTAAAAACTGTTCTGTTACGTGCATGGCACTTCACAATTCACTTTCCCCTCTAATGATATGTTACATGAACATTTTCCCACTGGGTTAAGCTTTGCTTCTGATACAGTTTTAATGACTACCTAGTATTCCATCTCATAGATGTTTAATTTAACTAACACCATATACTTGTGTCTGTTTTTAGTTTGTGTATCTTTTTCTTTGCCACTATAAATTACATGATGTAGACATTGGGAAGACTGACTCAGGCTGCTCTATTGTTCTGGTCATAAGTCACTTTATTTCTTCCTCAGAAGTCACTGGTCTCTTTGGAGGCCAGAGACCCTTCACAGGCCTTTCTCAGAACAGAAGGACAAATTTAATCTATTCAAGCCAGACGCTGCCAGAATGTGCTTATAAACACACAGAAACACCCACCAATGTAAAAAGACAGTGGACTCAATTCAGCAAGACTCTATTCATAGATGTGTTAGTTCAGACAACACTGGTCCCCTTGACTGATCTCCTCAAGCCCTGGCTGTTCTTCGGCAGGAAATATAAACTCAGTATTAGGTAGCAATGGAAGCTGAATGCCCAACGCAACGTCCACTTACAGAAAGAAGCACCTGGAAGCATGGGTTGTGAAATGAAGCATTTTTCTTGTTTCAGATTTTCAGTGTCCAGCCTGGAGAGCTCAGCAGTTAAGAGCACTGACTGCTCTTCCAGAGGACACAGGTTCAAATCCCAACATTGACATGGTAGCTCACAGCTGTCTGTAATTCCAAGATCTGGAATACATGCAGGCAAAATGCCATGCACAGAAAATAAAATAAATTATGATAAAAAAGATTTTCAGTGTCTCTTCTGCTCCATCAGAGGAGATAATCAGAAGAGGGCTAGAATAAAAGGTCCAGGCTCAGAAGTTGTGGCTCACCTAGGCAGAGAGGGGAGGGCATGGGCTTCCATGGGTGAACTCACAACAGTGAATCTGGGGCAAAATCTAGGCTGTTGGTCTCCAGTGCAGCTCACCTGCAAGAAATCTAGCTGCATGTGGGATGAGCCTCGGTGCACCTCCTGCTTTTGAATTTTTGATGGTTTGGCTCAGTGCAAGCCAGAGAAGTGTGCTCTCTAGTGGAGGGGCAAGGGCTGTGTGGGGGAGGCCTTGAGGTCACCTCCTGCTCTATTTCCCTCTCTGTTCACATCTTTAGCAAGATGTTAGATGAAACACTAAGAAGAAACTCACTTTGCAAGGCAAAATCCAGACCCCTTTTGTCCTTTGCTGAGGCATGGAAGCCTGTAGAAGAGATGGTGAGAGGAAGGCTTAAAGGAGGGAATGATCCAAGGAGACTGACAAGGGAATGTATACAATGGCAGAGTGCAGAGGCACAGGCAAGGAAGACATGGTGGAGTGTGCACACACATCGCTCAGTCAGTTTAATGGAGTTCTGAGAGAGGAAGCCGGGGGCTCAACTGCTCATGAAAAGTCATGGGGCGGGCTCTCCAAAGCAAGTGGGGGTGGGAGAGCCAGAGGATCACAAGCTTCCCTTTAGGCCAACATTTTTGTCTCGACTCCAAACGGTCTTCTCTTCTTTGCTGCTCTCATATGTCATTAGACACCCCCGCCCAGACTGACAGTCCCATATACACAAACCCAGCGCCCAAGAGAGCTGTTCCTTTCCCAAGCTGCTGAGGGTCTTCTGGGGGTTGGGAGGGATTCATTCTGAGAAGATCCAGAGCTGGCTGAAGAGCTCAGCTGTCTCATCTCCCGGGAAAGATTTACTGTGCCAGAACATGGCTGCCTTCTGCAGCCCCACCCACCACCCCCATCTCCTCTTCCAAGCCTGCGGCTGGGGTTGGGAAGTTTATAGAGAGCCTGGGAAAGGATCAATATTCCTGTCCTGAGTGACAAGAAAGAACTGTTCAGAGACAGAGGAAGCATCTCTTCTTGCCCATAATTGGACAGTGATGCTATAATCAAGCCAGACTGGAGAAATTCCCACTTTCAACCAGCCCAGGTATTCAGGACTTCCCACTTGGCCTCTGGCGATGAAGAAGGGAGAGTCTGTGCCTGGTTGCCAAACATTTACACCCAGGATGTGAAGTCCCTCTCTGTCCCATTAGATGTCATCTTTCCCTCTCTGCCTCAGGGACAGGCTCTAACTGATTTCTGCTGTAACTTTCTCTACTGCAGGGATGAGCTAGCTTCTGTCTGCAGCTCTGTCTCTACAGTGTGACACCATCAAAGCAATGAGAGGCTGATGGGTCCTTGAGAGCCACCTGGACAACTGAGCATGGCAGTGCCCTGTTTGGGGGTATTAGATATACTTCTACCTTCTTTAGTGTCACAGGATGGGCACTTGCCATTCCTTCTTTATAGATAAGTCTGTTGATATCCAGGGAGGTTCATAAACTTGCCCAAGATCACAGGTAAAGAATGGTGGAATGAGAATTTAAGTCTGGCAGCCTGGTTTTGCACTGTAGGTAGAAAAAAAAAAATGGCTCCAGTCTTGTCAAGCTTTGCTGCTGGCTCGGCTCTGATCTCAGTTTGGTGATAAGATTCCATCTTGCTCCTTCTCTGGACAACCACCTGGGGTGCTCACCTTCCCGGCTACCACCAAGATGCACTGTTTTTACATATACTCCCATCTCTAGACCACCATTACATAAACCCCCATCTCTAGCCCACCATAGACTCATCATGAAGGGTGTGACCAGGATCCCACATGAGGACAGCATTCTTCCTCAACTCTGCATTCACACAGAGCTCAGTGAAGTTCCTGGACAGGAAGTGTCCCAGTGTGCCTTGCTGCAGGAAGTCAATGCTAACATGTTGAGTACCCTCATTTCTACAGTGAGGCAGCAATAACAAACACAGAGGTTTGTGACGGCTGAGGGAACCTATGTAAGGCACTTAGAGTTGTGCCTGGCACATTGCACATGCTTAATAAGGGCCGGTAGTTCTTGATATTGTTATAATTGTCCTTATTGGCATTATGCTTGCAGACAGGAGAACCTCGTGAAGTCTCGTTATATAGCCCTGACTTGCCTTGAACTCACTATGCTGCTTTCTATATTTCTAGCCACAGTGTTCTTATTTTAAAACTGGGATACATATCTTTAAAGCATCTTGGGCCATTATGTACTTACCCTGTGACAGATTCATTCCCCCCTCTCCCGCCGCCACACACACACACACACACACACACACACACACACACACACACACACACACCTCAATACCTCTCCTCACATTGGCAGTGCAATTGAGTCTGTCGTCCTTCTATAGGTTCTCCTGGTGATAAAGAGTTTTGGTATTTTGGTTATTCCTTCACTCCCGACACTGAGGAATATAGTCTGGTCACTTGGAAATCGAGGCTGTCAGAGACGAAGGAGAGCTGCCCTTGACCATCAGAAAATTCCTTGTCACCAGTGTCTGTTCCTGGCTTCACATGGTCTAGGTACTAAGGCAGTGCCCATGGCTCCGCCCCTTCAGCAGGCTCCAGTGGTGATGAGAGAGAAGGCAAGTGACACAGGATGGCAAGGGCCACGAAGATGACTAAATCATCACTTCATATGCTGTTAACTCAGACCTGCAACTCCAATAGTGGCTTTGGGTCTCTAAAGACCTGCTCAGTAGAACCAGAGCACTATCCAGCAGCAGGACCCTGCCATCCCTCAGCAACAGGATGAGCAATACCTGATACGGCTGATTTAAGGAGCCACCATGCCTCTGCCCCCTTTGCCAAGGCCTGGAACTGGCATATGCTCAGGGAAGAGGTATGTTACACCCTGTAGGCCCCTGGAGCAGACATGCTATTGGCCTTCCATAGGATCTCTGATTATGATATCAATAGTGGTTTCCGGGGAAGTGTCCATGTTGTGGGTGGGGGATTTTGATGGGATTTGTTTGCTGATGGAAAAGCTGAGGGGTAGCCTTCCTACCTCTTTGCTGGTAGACAAGTATGAAGTAAAGCCAAAAGCCAGGGTTTCCCTAGACTCTAGGTGTGGCTTCTGTTCAGCACATCTACCATCCCTAGTAGGCCATCATGTTTCACCTGTTTCTGAGTCTTATTCCAACATCCATTCCCACTGTCCCTATGTGTGACATCAGGCTATGGGGAATCTGACCCATTTTCCTGTGGCTGCCTTCACCAAACAGATTCCTCAGTGGGAAAGGATGCTATAGTTCTGCCTCCAAACATAGACAAGCAAGAATCAGAGTCGGAATGTGTTTAAACAGGAAGGAGATGGGAGGGGTTCATGGTGAGGTGAGTGTGGTGGTACCATGGGAAACAGCAAGGGACAGGAGGGTGGCCTCCTCAGGTGGGGGTAGTCACCTAAGGAACACTTCAAAAGAGAAGAAGGCATTGAAGACGGACATCCAAAAGATTTTGCCTTACTTCTGCCCCATGGCCAAATCAAAATGGATCTGGACAGCCCGGGGCAGTTAGCTCCAACAAGACAGTATTCTAGGACGTGAGTCTCATACAAAGGATACAGTAAGACACAGATCTAACTCCAGCTAAGTAGTCAAGTGAATCAACACTTAGGACTCCAGGTGGATCTACTTAGACTCCTGTGGGAGCCTAGACGAGAAATTCTAGTCTGCTCATCAGTCTTGGCAGGTAATAAACAGGCCTCAACCCCAGGCATACACAAACCATAAGCTGAGGTCCTGGGATAGGTCACCTTAAGCCCTGCAGGGGAGGTGACTGGGAACACCCAGTCATGCCAGCAAGCAAGAGGGAATTACAGGTGTGATTTGAAGTGTGGCTGGACCGGTTTCAAGCCTGTGACCTGCCCATGGAAAACTGGTTCCATTTTTAACAACTGTCAGCTTGGTCCCACTTGAGCTCAGAGAGGCAGGCTGGCTAGGCAGAGTTTGGGGAGAGCTGTCACTCCTGTTGATCAGCTAAAGCCTCCCCAGATGCCGATAGACAGGGGTGTTCCTTATGCTTTGTTGGAAGAACAGGCTGGAGGCTGAGGTCTATATAAGCCTTCAAAATAGCACCATGGCAGACACCCTAATCAGTCCTGTGGTAACCTGTATGGGATGGACAGGCGAGAATATGAGGTGGGAAGGGAGGCTTTGAAACAGAACACAAAAATGACTCTGCAATATTAACATACACCATGAGCATAGACCTTAGTGCCTATGGAAGTGTGTTTGTGTGTGTGTGTGTTGTGTGTGTGTGTGTGTGACTTAAAGAGCTAAGCAAAAAGGAAAAGATGGGGAAAAGAAGAAACAAACAAACAACAACAACAACCAAAAAAAAAAAAAAAAACCCAAAACTAAATCCCAGCCTTTTCTCTCCCTGTAATCATTAGGAAGAAAATGAAGTCTAAATTGTGTTCAGGGTTGCTGGGACAGAGGAAGGGATGCAAGAATGGAAAAAACAGGCCGTAAAGATGCCAGGACTCCTTAAGCAGAAACATCTGTTGAAGTCATAAGACTCAGGGCCAGTCGAGCTCCTAACAAACCCAGGAAGACGAGGGTCTGCAGTGGATCAGGGTACCCCCTGTGTCCAGCGCAGACCCCTGGGGACAGCATACGTGCATGGAGAGGGGATACCTTCTCCAGAGCTCCTCCAGGCCTGGCTCCTGGCAGGAGAGAAAGATGAGGGAGGAGCTGGGGCCGCCAAGGGCAGGGGTGTGACAGCAGTTTTGACTGTGTATTTATCTAAAGCTTTAACTTACTGGGGAGAGCCACATGTCTCAACTTCTACAGCTAAAGAAGAGATGGTGGTAGAGGGGTAGGAGGGTGAGGTGGTGGGGACCTGCTGACCTGCGCTCCCCAGGAGCTAGGAGTTCTGTTTGATTTTTCATATTGCAGCCCATTCTATTATTTGTGCCTTCGGTCTGAGCCCACTATCTAAGGCTTGTCCCCTCTGACAACTACCAAAATTGGGGGTATCACTTCTCAATCAAATAGTACTTTCTGGGCCGAATTCCTGCTAAGCACCACCTCACTGAACTCTCTGGCAAATGTATCTTG